>NW_027469168.1:300000-503556 GCF_051020765.1 Lasioglossum baleicum
CATAACAGTAAATTACAGTATGCAGACATAAACAGAACACAGAAAAATACCGCACACGGTACAATATCGAGGTCAAAGAAATTATCAAAGACCATACAGCAATATCGCTCCGATATTCTGAACGCAACTGCAAGAGAACTCCACCCGTGTCGCTCCGGAAGCGTAGCTGCGTACACGCACAATCGTTTAAAATAACAACATATATAGGATAGTGATATCATAAACGTTCACTCAACTAATTCCGAAGACACTTTTCATAAAATGTACAATTATTGCTATTAAAAATTTGGAATTTTGAAAAAATTAAGTAGGTATTAAATCAGTAAATTACAGAATATACAAATAAATGGAAGAATGCGAAGGAATGCGTACGGTGCGATATCAAAGTTAAAGAAATTAACGTAGGCCATACAGCAGTTGTCGCTCCGAACTAGTGAACGCAACAACAAGACGAATCCAGTCAGTCGCTCCGGCAGCGTCGGTACGTATAGAAACATTCACACAATGAAACATCAAATTCTACTAGATATAGACATAAACGTACACTCAAGTAATTCCAAAGGTGCTCATAAGAAAAAAATACAATAATTAAAATTAGTAAATAAAAATTTACACAAAGTCGAAAAATCACAGCAGTATATTACAGTACGTAGAAATAAATGGCACAGATTGGAGGAACTGCATATGGTTCAAGTTCAAGGTTAAGGAAATTGACGTAGACCATCCATTACTGTTGCTCCGATGTACAATATGCAACTACATGTCCACCACAGCCCTGTCGCTCCGGAATCGTAGGTATGAATATAGACAATCATATAATATAACAGCAAGCTTAACAAAATATTGTCATAAACGTATACACAACTAATTCCAAAGACACTTTCATTAAGAAATGCAATTTTTTAGACAAAGATCACGAAATTCTAAAAAAGAATCGAATATACAATAACTGACAATTACAGCATGCTAAAGTAAAAGGAAAGCTGCGTAAGAATGCATACGGTACAATATAAAGGATTAGGAAATTAACGAACATCATCCAGTACTCCCCACCGATCTGTCTCACGAAACTGCAAGACTTCGCCAGTCGTGCCTCTCTGACAGCGTAGGAACGTATACCATCAATCATTCAAAATAACAAAGAATTTAACATAATATTGTTATAAGCGTACACACAAATAATTCCGTAGGCACATCTGCTAATGAATACAATTTTTTACAATAAAAATTGAAAGTTTTGGCCAAATCGAAAAAATCATAAACAAAATTAAAGTATGCATAATTAAATGGATGACTGGGTTAAAATGCATACGGTACAATATCAAGGTTAATGAAATTAACGAAGATCATGCAGTAATGTCGATCCGATCGAGCATACGAAACTGCAAGACCAGCCCAGGTGCGTCATTCCGGCAGCGTAGGTAAATATAGAGACATTCTTATAAAATAAAAATGAATTTAACAAAATATAGTCATAATCGTTCACTCTGCTAATTCCATGGCACCTGTCCCAAAAAATGCAATTATTAAAACAAAAAGTTAGAAGTTTTGAAAAAAAATGGGAAATATCATAACTGTAAATTACAGTATGCATATGAAAATCGAAAACTGGGGAAAATGGCAACGGTACATAATCAAGTTTAACGAAATAAACGAGGGCCTTCCATTATGCCGCGCCGATCTGGCTTTCGCAACTGCAATACCACTCCAGCAATGTCGGTGTGGATGAGTACGTGCTCATACAGCAAATCATATGAAGTATCAATGAGGGTAACGAAATATTATCATGAAACTAAACTCTCCAAATTGCAAAGACACTTTCACTAAGTCATACAATTTCTTCAAACACGAAATGAAAATTTTGAAAAAAATCGGAAATATTATAACATTAAATTACAGTATGTGTAAATAAATGGGAAAATTGGGGAAAAATGCATACGGTTCAAAAGCAGAGTGAAAGAAATTAACGTAGAGCATACAGTAGTATACCTCCGACCTCCAGAACGCAACTGCAAGCCCCGGCCAGTCGTGTCGCTCCGACAGCGAAGGTGCTTAAACAGACAATCATATGAAATAACAATGTTTTTAATAAGATAATGTCATAAACGCGTACGCTCAACTAATTTCAGAGGCACTTTTAGTCAGAAATGCATTCTTTTCACATAAAATTTGAAAATATCGAAGAAGAACGAAAATATAATTACAGTAAATTACAGTATCTGTAAATAAATAGAAAGCTGGGACAGAATGCATATGATACAAAATCAAGGATAAGGAATTAATTGAAACCATACAGTAAGGCCGCTTCGAGCTGCCGTGAATAACTACAAGACCTCGATAGTCGTCTTGCTCCGGCTGGGTTGGTACGTATACAGACAATATTATAAAATAACAACAAGCTTAACAAAATACTGGTATAAACGTTAGTTCAACTAATTCAAAAAGAACTTTTGCAAAGAAATACAATTATTTAAGATAAAAAGTTAGAATTTTGTAATATATCGGAAATATCATAATATTAAATTACAGTATGTATCAATAAATGGAAAATTGGGGAAAGGTGCATACGGAACAATATCAAGGCAATAGAAATTTCGGTGGACCAACAAGTTGTGTCGTTCCCATCTACCGAACGCAACCACAAGACGACTCAAGTGGTATCGCGCCGGCAGCAAAGGTACATATGGAGCCAATCATATAATATAACAGGTAACATAATCAAATATTGTCACAAACGTATGCTCCAATAATTCCAAAGGCACTTTTCATGTTCGATTCAATTTCTGAAATTACAAACTTGAAATTTTGAAAAAAAAATCGAAAATATCGTAACAGTATATTACCGTTCGAGCTCAGATAAAGAAAGGAGTCTCCATTTCTGTGACGGGCACCTTAACTTCATGTGTGCATTAGAAGGTCGAACGTCAAACCTTTCGAGAACGTTACCACCTTATTTTAGTGACGAACGGAAAAGTCAATGACTTCACCTATCCTGTGATTCGGGGAGGCAAGTCGGGTATTCCGGGAGTAAATCCGCTGAACAGTATTCGTTATGGTATTGGCAATTTACAAAGTCAATCCGTAGAAGTTTACCAATACGTAGAGGGTGAAGCTTTCCACCGAGGGCATTTATTTTTCGCGAACCTAACCCGCTGTATCGATAGCATAACTACTCGTTCAGATATACGAACTAGTATATATTTTAGTGACCGGCACCTTAATTGCGTGTATGGATAAGAATATCGAGAGTCAATCCGCTAGAGAACGTTGCCACCTGCTGTGGGAGGCGAACGGCTAAGTCAATAGCTTCACCTATCTCGTGATTCCGAGAAGCAACCCAGTTATTCCGGCAGTAAAGTCGCTGAACTGTATATGCAATAGACACATTAAGAATGGAAAATCGAGGTTCAAACAGTTCGAGAACGTTACCGCCCTCTTGGAGATTCGAACGGCTAAATCAATTGCAACGCCTATCCTGTGATTCCGAAAGTTTAACCAGATATACAGGGAATAAACCCGTTGAGCACGTTTAACCTTCGGAACCCTATTTCGCGGTAAAGATATGAAACTACAGAGTCAAAATCATGTAGAAATTTACCTATTGATACATACTTCAACTCTTTACCGACGGCCTTACTTTTCGAGGAGCTAACCTGCTGTGTCCAGGGAATATATTCGTGTTCGGAGATGGAAGTTAGTGAATATTTTAGACACGGAAACCCAAATTACAAGTATGAATTGGAAGATCGAGAGCCAAATCATTGCATAACGTTGTTGGCTTCTTTGGGCGTCGAGCGGCTAAGTCAATTCCTTCATCGTTAGTTGTAAATCCGAGAGTGAAACCTTTTTTACCAGGAGTATATCCGTTGAACTGCAGTGACAATGAGCACATTAATTCATGGAATGGGTGTTAAAATAGAGAGCATGATCGTTTGAGAACGTTACCAATTGCATTATAGTCAAACGTATTACCGATGCACATACTCCCCCCAAAAATAAAACGCCGTATCGAGAGTATATCTTCGTGGTCAGAGAATCACATTAATATACTTAGTAGTGATGGCATCTTAATTCCAAGTATGAATTAGAATGTCGAAGGTAAAGCAGTTCGGGATCGTTACCACATTATATGGTATTCGAAGACCTATGTCAATAGCTTCACCTATCCTCTGACTCCGAAAGTCAATCGAAGAATTCCGGGAATAAACCGCTGAGCTGCATTGGCAATACACACCTTATGTCACGTTGTCAATATAAAATAGAGCATAATACCGTATGATAACGTTGCTAATTGCTATAAAGTTAATCGTTTTACCGATGACCTTGCCTTCGGAGTAGCTAACCCGCCGGTTCGAGAGTATAACTTCATGCTCAAAAAATGAAATTAGTCTTCCCTTCTGTGACGGGCGACTCAATTGCATGTATGAATTAGAAGATTGATCGTCAAGCCGTTCGAGAACTTTGCCACCTACTGCGAAAGACGAACGGCCAAGTGAATAGTTTCACCTATGCTGAGATTCCGAAAGTTATGGTAGGTATACCGGGAGTAAATCCGCTGAACAGTATTAGCAACAGACGCCTTAATTCTGGGTACGAATATTGCAGTAATGTGACGATCCGTCGGAGAGTATTACCAATTGTTATAGAGTCATTCTTCTAACCGAATACATAACCTTCCTAGAAGTTAACCCGGTTTGGCGAGTGTCATGCCTTGTACTCACGGCAGCAACTTAGTACACATTTTAGCAGACGGACACCTTATTTTCGTGTATACATATAATAGTCGAGTGTTAAACCGATCCAGAAAGATCCCACGTTCTTCGAGAGTCGAACAGCTAAATCAGTAGCTTCACGTATTCTTTTATTCCGATGGTCAAACAAGATATTCCGAAAGTCAATACGCTGTTCACTGTTGGCAATCGACACGTTAAATCACGGCCTGTGTATTAAAGTGGAACGTGAAGCCGTTTGAAAACGGTAGCAGATGGCATAAAGTCAAACGTTTTGCAGAATAAGTTACTCTCCGAAAGCTTAACCCGCTATATCAAGGGCATGACATCGTGTGACAAGAACAAGTTAGTAAATATTTTAGTGACGCGCAACTGACCCTGTTCATTAATATTCGAGCCTCAAATTAAGGTATCAATTGCAAATACTCTTTCGCGGATTTACACATGGAATACCGGGTTTGACCCTCGAAATCACAGGTTGGGAGAAGCAATTGACTTAGCTGTCCGACTCTCAGAAAAGGTGGTAAAGTTCTCAAACGTTATGACCACCTCTCATCTTATTTATATTTGAAATTAAGTCAATAGCTTCACCTATCCTGCGTTTGCAAGTGCCAAACCAAATATTCCGGGAGTAAATCCGCTGAACAATGTTGTGAATAGTCACCTTAATTCTCCGTTTTAATGCTAAACTATAGTGTTATCCCGGTTGCAAACGTTACCAATTTTTGTGAAGTCAAATGTTTTACCGAAGGCCGTAGCTTCCGCGAACCTCACCCACCTCGTCGAGAGTATATGTTCAGAGCATAAAATTAGTTAACATTTTAGCGACTGTGACCTAATTTCATTATGAATAAGAATATCAAGTGTCAAACCGTTCGAGAGCTTTACCAGCTTCATTGAGAGACGAACGGCTACGTCAATAGCTACACATTTCCTGTCACTCCGACAATCAATCCAGGTACTCCCGGAGGAAATCCTCTGTACAGTATGGCAGTAGATATCGTATTTCGCGTTATAAATATTGAAGAACATGGTCAATGTGTTGTAGAACGTTTCCTATTGCTACATAGTTAGACGTTTTACAGAAGGCCTTATTTTCCGAGATGCTAACCCGCTGAATCGGGATTATAACTTCGTGTTCAGCGAAGCAAGTTAGTATCTGTTTTTGTGTCTGGCACAATAATTTCATGTATGCGTTAGAAGATCGAGGGTCAAACCGTTGGAGAAAGTTTCCACCTTCTGAGAGAGACGAATGGCTCAGCAAGTAGCTACACCTATTCTGTGATTCCGAAAGACAAACCATGTATTCCGGGGGTGAATACACAGGGCAGTATTGACAATATACACGTTAATTCATGGTATAAATGTTAAAGCAGACAGTCATACTGCTGTAGAACGTTACATATTGCTATACAGTCAAACTTTCTGCCGAGGATCTCACCTGCCGAGAATCTAACCGGCTGTACCGGCTTCGTGTCCTGAGGGACGGATTAGTATATATTTTAGTGACTGGCACCTTAATTTCATGTATCAATAAGATGATCGAGAGGCAAACTGTTCCAGAATGTTAACCCCTTCTTTGACAATAGCACATATAAGACAATAGCTTCACATATCCTGTGATTCGGTAAATCACACCAGGTATATCAGGAGAAAATGCAGTGGACAGTATTATCAGTTGACACCTTTATTCACGGTATGAATATAAAAGTACAGCGTCAAGCCATTTGTGGACGATACCGATTGGCATAAAGTCATACTCTTTACCGGATACATTACCGACTGAGAACGTAAGCCACTGTATCGTGGCTATAGCAATGTGTGCAGCGATACAAATTAATATACATTTTAGTGACGCGCATCTTAATGTCATATATGAATAAGAAGGTTACGAGTCACACCTTTCGGGAAAGTTACCACCGTCTGTGAGATTCAGACGGCTATGTCAGTATCATCACATATCCTGTAATTCTGAAAGTAAAACCAGATATTCCGAAGCAAATGCGCTGTACATTGTCAGGAATAGACACCTCAATTCATGGATTGAATATTGAAGCAGGACGTCTAACCGTTGTAGAACATTCCATATTCGTGTAGGGTTAAATTTCTTACAGAACGCCTTACCCTCCGTAAAACTGAGCCCCTGTATCGAGAGTACCGTGTTCTGAAGAACGAACCATTTTACATTTTAGAGATGAGCACCATAATTTCAAGTATGAATTAGAAGGTCGAGGGTTAAACCAATCTTGATGGTTGCATCCTTGTGTGAGATACGAACGGCTAAGTCATTAGTTTCACGTATCCCACGATTTCAAGAGTCGATCCAGGTATTGTGGGAGTAAATCCGCTGTAAAGTATTGGCATCTGGCACCTTAATCAGCGGAGTGAACATTAAGATAGAGCGCCACACCGTGTGAGAACGTTACTAATTTCTGTGAAGTACAACATTTCAACGAATGCCTCACCGTCGGAGATGTTAATCGTCCGTACCGAGACTACATCTTCGTGTTTAGAGGAACACATTTGTATACAATTTAGTGACGGCACGTTAGATTAATGTATGAATTAAAATATCGAGCATCAAAGCGTTCGAGAACGTTTCCACCTTCTGTGGGAGCAGAACGGCTAAGTCAATATCTTCACCTATCATGTGATTCGGGAAACAGTCCAGGTATTCCGGGAGGAAATACACGGATCTGTATGGGCAATAGATATCTTAGTTCACAATTTGAATATTAAATTAGAGAATCAACATATTGAGGACATAACCAATTTTTATAAAGTCAAAATATTTACCGGATGCCTTGCATTCCATGGACCTGACACGCTGTAGCGAGTGTCATGCTTTGTGCACACGCAAACAAACTAGTGGACATTTCAGCAGGCGGAAGCCTTATTTTCATGAATGAATAAAATAATCTGGAATCAAACAGATTGGGACGTTCCCACCATATTTGACGGCCAAACGGCTATGTCAATAGCTTCATCCATCCTGTGATTCCGAGAGTCAAACAAGGCATTCCGGGATTAAATCCACTGAACCGCATTAGAAATTGAAACCTTCTAACACGGTATGAATATTAATATAGGGAGACCAACTGTCGGAGAATGTTACCAATTGGAATAAGGTCAATCTCTTTATCCAATTCCTTACCTTCCGAGAAATCAAACCGCTACAGCGATTTTGTTCCTTAGTTTTCACGTAATAAAATTGTTAGATATTTTAGCAGACGGACAAATTACTTTCATGCATATAAAGGAATACCGAGGGCAAACAGTTCGTGAGCGTAGTAACCTTTTTTGAGAGTGGCACAGCTACGTCAATAACTTCAATTATCCGGTGATACCGAGTGTCAAACCAGGTATTCCAGGATTATATCCGCTATACAGCATTGGCAGCAATTGGCAAAGTTGGCAGTCAAATCGTCGTGGAACATTAGGAATTGTTATAGAGTCATCCTTTCTACAGACTGCGTTACCTTCCGAGAACGTATCCAGCAGTATCAAGAGTATGATATCGTTATATGATAAACAAATTTGTATTCATTTTAGTGACGGGCACGTTTATTTTATGGATGAGTAAGGATATCGTGAGGCAACCGGGTCCAGATCGTTAGCGCTATCTTTGAGAATCGCAGAAATCAGTCACACCTTCTCCTATCTTGTGATTCCGAAAGACAAAAGAATAATTCAGGGAGTAAATTCGATATACCGCATTGGCATCGTACATCCTATTTCATGGTATAAATATTAATGTCCAAAGTCAAAGCTTTCTAGAAGGTTACGTATTGATATAGTGTCAGACATCATAGAAAGGCCTTACCATCTAAGAAGCGAACCCGCTGAATCAAGAGTATATCTTCATATACTTCTATACCTACCCGATGTAGCGGGTGAAGGTCGCGGAAGGTGAGGCCTCTGGTAAAACGTTTGACTTTACGCTAATTGGTAACTATATAGAGCGGTTGGGCGCTCTACATCAATATTCAAACCGTGAATTAAAGTGTCTATTGCCAATTCTGTTCAGCGGCCTTAGTTCAGGAATACCTGGTTTGACTCTACCAACCACAGGAGAGATGAAACCATTGGCGCAGCAGTTTGTGTCTAACAGAAGGTGGCAAAGTTCCCGAGGTGTTTGACGCACAATCTTCTAATACATACATGAAGTTAATGTGCCCGTCACAGAAATTAATACTAATTTCCTTCTCAGAACCCGAAGTTATAGTCTCGCTGAAGCCGTTCAGATTCGCGGATGTAAACGCCTCCTGTAAACGTTTGACTTTGTACAAATCGGTACCGCTCTCAAACGGCTTGGCACCCTACTTTAATATTCAAGCCGTGAATTAAGGTGCTTTTTGCTTATACCGTTCCGCAGATTTACTCACTGTATACCTGGCCTGACTGTCGGAATCACTAGATAGGTGAAGCCATTCACATCTGTTGGTGTCTAAAAATGGTGGAGTCGTTCTCCAATGGCTTTCCTGTCGATTTTTATATTTAATCATGAAAATGTGGTGTCCGTGTGCGAGTATGTCGACTAATTTGTTTCCGTCAACAATAAGCAAGACACCGGATGCGGCGCGATCGGTTCTCGGATTGTAAGGTAATCGGTAAAAATAATGACTTTATACTAATTGATATCGTTCTCAAACGGCTTGACGCTCCGTTTCAATTCCCAAGCCGTGAATTATGGCGTCGGTTGCCAATACCGTTCAGCGGATTTACGCCAGGAATACCTGAAAATACTCATGCTATCACAGGTTAGATGAAGTCATATGGAGTCCCTGTAGTTGTACACTGCAGATCCAAGCGGCATTACTGTATGGTTTCAGTCAATTCCTTATCCTTGATTTTGTACGATATGCATTCTGTCACAGTTTTCTATTTATTTATAGATACTGCAATTCACTGTTTTTATATTTTCGTTCTTGTTCGAAATTTTCAATATTTATGTAAAAAAATTGTATTTATTAGTAAAAGTGTCTTTGAAATTAGTTGAGTGTACGTTTATGACATTATCTTGATAAAAATGTTGTTATTTTATATGATTGTATTTGTAACTAGACTGTCGGAGCGAGATGGCTGTAGTGATCCTGTATTTGCGATCGGTAGATCGGAGCGAAACTAGGGTATGATCTACGTTAACTTCCTTAACCGTGATATTGTACCGTATGCACCTTTCATAGTTTTCTATTTATTTCTACATACTGCAATTTACACGTCTGGTATTCCTGATATTCTTCCAAATATGCAATTATGAATATCAAAAATTGTATTTCGCAGTAAATGTGTCTCGGGAATTATGTGAGTGTACGTTTGGACAATATTTTGCTAATATTTTGTTGTTTTATCTGATTGCCTCTAAGCGTACTTACGCATCCGGTGCGACAAGACAAAAGTGGACTTGCCGTTGTGTTCGGCGGATCGGAGAGCCAATACTGGCTGGTCTTTGATAATTTCTTTAATCTTGGTATCGTTCTGTATGCATTTTGTTCGCTTTTCTGTTTAATTCTACATATCGTTCTTTACGGTTTTGATATTCTCGATTTCTCCCAAAATTCCAATTGATAATTTCAAAAATTGTGTTTCTTAGTAAAATTCAATCTGGAAATAGTTGTGTGTACGTTTATGCCAATATTTTGTTATACATATTGCTATTTTATACGGTTGTCTGTATCCGTACCTACGGTTCCTGCATGACACGGCTGGAATTATGCTGCTGTTGCGTTCACATGATCGCAGCGGCACTACTCGATGGTCTTCGTTAAATTATTTAACTCTGATTTTGTACCGTATACATTTTTCCCCAGTTTTCCATTTACTTATGCATACTGTAATTTACTGTTGTGATATTTTCGATTTCCTTTCGTAATTTTCAATTTCAATTTTAAGAAATTTTATTTTCCAGTAACAGTGTCTTAGGAATTAATCGAGTATTCGCTTATGACATTATTCTGTTAAACTTATTGTTATTTTATATGATTGTCTCTATATGATCGTACGGTACCAGTGTAACACGACTGGTGATGCCTTGTTGTTGCGTACGGCAGAGCAAAGCAGCAGTACTGTGTGATCTTCGTTAATTTCTCTAACCTAGATATTGTTGTACCGCATGCATTTTTTCCAGTATGCATTTATTTATATATACTGTCATTTACTGTTACGTTATTTTCGATCTTCCTCGATATTTTGAATTTTTCGTTGAAAATATTGAGTTTGATAGTAAAAGCATCTTTGGAACTTGTTGTGTCTACATTTATGACATTATAATGTTGACATTATTCGTATTTAATATGATTGTCTGTATACGTGCCTACGCTGCCGGAGAGACACTAATGGCGATGTCCTGTATTTGCGTACGACAGATCGAAGCGGCAATACTGGAGGGTCGTAGTTAATTTCGATAATCTTAATTTTGTATGGTATGCATTTAATCCCGGTCATCCATTTATCTAATCATACAGTAATTTACTGCTTTCAAATCTTCGATTTTTTTTCAAAATTGTCAGTTTTCAATTTTGAGAGTTCTATTCCTTAATAATATTCTCTTTTGTGTTAGTTGAGTTTACGTGTACGATAATATTATGTTAAACATATTGTTATTTTATATGATTGTCTGTGTACATACCGACGCTTCCAGTGCGACACGACTGGAATGACCGGGTAGTTGTGTTCGGTAGTTCGGAGCTATGCTACTATATGGTCTTCGTTAATTTCTGTAACCAGGATAGTATACTGCAGAGACTCTTCTGCAGTCTTCCTCGTATTTTAAATGACAGTGGTTTAATGATATGATATATTCAATGTTTCTCAATAATTTCAATTTTTAGTTTAAAGGATTGTGTTTCTTATTAACAGTGCCTTTGGCACTAGATGAGTGTACCTTTATGTCAACATTTTGTTAAACTTATTATGTTTCATGCGATGGTCTATGTATATACCAACGCTGTTTGAGAGACTCGACTGTCGAGGTCATGTAGTAACGTACGGCAGAACGAAGCGGCACTGCTGGATGGTCTACGATATTGTCTTTAACCTTCCTTTTGTAACGTATGCATTTTTCCCAGTGTCCCATTTATTTATACTCACTGTAATTTACTGTTATGATACTTTCGGTCATTCTCAAAATTCCCAATATTTAATTTCAAGCGTTATATTCTTTGGAAAAAGTGTCATTGGAATTGGTTTAGTGTACGTTTATACCGATATTCTGTTGAATTTGTTGTTGTATAATGCGATTGTTTGTACACGAACGTACGCTGCAGCTCGACACGACTGAAATGTTGTTCTAGTTGCGTACGGAAGATTTGAGAGACAATACTCTATGGTAATTGTCAATATGATTATCCATAATAATGTGCCGTAAGAATTCTTTCTCAGTTTTCTATTTACATCTACATACTCTAACTTATAGTTACGATATTTTCGATTTTTCTCATAATTTCCAGGCTTTAATTACAAAAATTGAATTAATGAGGAAACTTGTCTATTGAATGAGTTGAGTGTAGGTTTATAAAATTGTTTTATTATACTTATCGTTATTGTATATGATTGTCTGTATACGTACCTACGTTACCGATACTACACGGTAGGGGTTATTTTGTATTTGCGTTCAACAGATCCGAGCGACACTACTAGATGGTCCTCGTTAATTTCATAACCAGGACTTTGTGCCGTATGCATTCTATCCCAGCTACCCATTTATTAACACATACTGCAATTTAGTTTTACGATATTTTCGATTTGATTCATAACTTCCAGTCTATAAGTTCATAGACTGTATTCCTTAGGAAAAGTGTAATTAGTTGAGTTTAAATTTATGACAATATCGATTTATGCTTCTTCTTATTTTATATGATACTCTGTATTCGTACCTCGCTTACAGTGCGACACGAGTGGAGTGGTCTTGTAGTTATATCGGTACATCGGATCGACACTACTCTATGAGCTTCGTCAATTTCATCAACCATAATACTGAACCGTATGCATCTCTTCCCTGCCTTCCATTTATTATTACAGGCTATATATTACGGTTACGCTATTTTCGATTTTTTCATAATATCTAGTTTTTAAATAAAAAATTTGGACTTCATAGTAAAAATGCCTTTTCAATTGTCTATGTCTACATTTATGCAAATATTGTGTTTGATTTTCTGTGGTATAATATGATTGTCTGAAAATAAACCTACGTTTCTGCAGCAACACGAATTGAGTGCCCTTGTAGTTGCGTTCGGTAGGTCGGAGCAACTCCACTGTATGGTCTTTGTTAATTTCAATATACTCAATATATTACCGCAAACATTCGTTCGCAGTTTCCTGTTTATTTCTATGCATTTGTTCCCAATTTCAACTTTATTTGTACATTCTGCAATTTACTGTCCTAAAATTTCCGATTTTCTTCCAAATTTTCAATTTTTATTACAAGCAATTCCATTTCCTTATAAAGGTGTCTTTGTAATTACTTGAGTGAACGCTTATGTCATTTATATGTTACATATTGCTATTTTATATGACTTTCTGTATGCGAACCAACGTCCCCGGACCAACACCACTGGCGAGGACTTGCAGTTGCGAACGCCAGATCGAAGCAGCTCTTCTGGATAGACTTTGTTTATTTCTTTATCCATAAGATTGTGCCGAATGCATTCATTTGCAATTTTCTATTCATTTCTACATACTGCATTTTACTGTTATGATTTTTTCTATTCTATTCAAAATTCATAAATTTAAATACAAGGACCTGTATTCTTCAGTATACGCGCCTTTTGAATTTGTTGAGTTTATGTTAATGAAAATATCTTGTTAAGCTTTTTGTCATTTTACACGATTGTCTGTAGACGTTACTACGCATCCGGGGCAACACGGCTGAACTTATCGTGTAGCTGCGATCACTAGATCGGAGCGACACTGCTCTATAGCCTATGTTCATTTTTTTAACCTTGATATTGATCCACTTGCATTCTTTCACTATTTTCAACTTATTAATACATACAGTAATTTACTGTTTCGATTCTTTCGATATTTTCATAATTCCCAATTTCTAATATCAATCATTGTACATTTTATGAATGGTGTCTTTACAATTTGATGAGTGTACGCTTATGACAATATGTTGTTGAATTGTTAGATATTATATATGATTGTCTCCATATGTACCTACGCTGCCGGAGCGATAGCACTGCATTCGTCTTGCTGTTGCGTTCGCTAGGTCGGAGCGATAAATGCTGTATGGTCTACGTTAATTACTTTAACCTTCATATACCACCGTATGCATTCCTTGGCAATCTTCCATTTATTTATATATACTGAAATTTACTGTTTTAATACTTACGAATTTTTCCAAAATTCCCAATTTTTAATATCAATCATTGTACATTTTACGAAAAGTGTCTTCGGAATCAGTTGAGTGTACCTTTATGTCATCAGTTTTCTATATTTGTTGTTATTTTAAACGATTTTGCGTGTACGTGCCTACGCTTCCGGAGCGGCACGGGTGGAGTTCTCTTGCCGTTGCGTTTGGAATATCGGAGCGACGGTGCTGTATGGGCTTTGATAATTTTTTTGACCTTGATATTTTTCCGCGTGCATTATATCTCTGTATTCTGTTTATGTCTACATACTGTGCTTTACTGTTATAATATCTCCAAATCTTTTCAAAATTTTCAATTTTTGGTTTAAAAAATTGTATTTATCAGTGAAAGTGTCTTTGGAATTAGTCGAGTGTACGTTTTTGCCAATATTATGATGAAACTTATTTTTATTTTACATAATTGTCTTTATACGTACATACGCCTCCCGAGCGACGCGCCTGTAATGGCCTTGCAGGTGCGTTCGGCATATCGGACCGACAATACGGTATTATCTTCGTTAATTTCTCTAACCTTGATATTGTGCCGAATGCATTCTTTCGATATTCACTATTTATTACTACATTCTGTGATCTACTGTTATGACCTTTCCGACTTTGTTCAAACAGTCCAATTTTTTATTTCAGAAATTGCGTTTTTTTGGAGAAGTGAAAATATCACAGCAGTAACTTACAGCATGTACAAATAAATGAAAAACTGGGAAAAAATTCTTACTGTTCAATATCAAGGTTAATAACATTATTGAAGACCATCCCGTAGTGTCGCTCCGTTCTGCCGTACGCAACTGCAAAGCCACTACAGCCGTGTCTTTCCGGAAGCATTGGTGCGCATACAGTCAACTGTATGAATTAGCAGTATGTATAGAGAAATGATATCATAATCGTACACTTAACTAATTCCATAGATACCATTGATAAGAAATACAATAATTTAATTAAAAATTGGGAACATCGGAGGAAATGAAGGACTTCGCAGGAGTAAATTATGATATTTGTAAATAATGAGAGAATTGGGAAAGACTGAATATCGTACAACATTGTTTTTAATGGAATTAACGACGACCATCCAGTTGTGCCGCTTCGATCTGCCGTACGCGACTACAAGACCTCGCCAGTCGCGGTGCTCCGGCTGCGTGGACACCTATACGGCCAATAATGTAAAACTACGATGGGTTTAGAATAATATCTCGTCAAACGTACACTCAACAAATTCCATAAGCACTTTTTCTAAGAAATACAGTTTTTGAAATTAAAGACTAGAAGTTATGAAACAAATCGAAAATATCTTAAAAGTGAATTGCAGTATGGAGATATAAATAAAATCCAGCCTGTCAATGCTTACGCTACATTGGTAAGGACGAAGAAGAAACAAGGGCCATACGCTATTGTCGCTTACGATCTGCCTACGCAACTACAACGCATCCACATTCGTGTCGCACCGGCAGCGTGTTTACGTGTACAGGCACTCAAATAATACAGGCAACAAATTGCTCTAAATAATGTCATAAACGTACATTCCACTAATTCCAAAGACATCTTTACTTTGAAGAAATTTGTGAATTTAAAAATTAGAAACTATGAGAAAAACGGAACATATCAAAACAGTAAATTACAGTATGTATAAATAAATGGAGGAGTGGGAAACAATTTATACGGTTTAGTGTCATGGATAGATATATTATCGAAAGTCAGGCAGTAGTATCGCACCGATATGCCGAACGAAACTGCTAGACCACTCAATTCGTGGCGCTCAGGAAGCATAGACACGTATTCAGACAATCATATAGGATAACAAAGAATTTAACTCAATATTGTCATAAGCGATCACACAACTAATTCCGAAAGGCGCTTTTACTAAGAAATACAATTTTCTAAAATGCAAATTGAATATTGCGAAAAATATCGAAGATATCATAACATTACATTACAGTTTGTACAAATAAATGGAATAATGGGAAAAAATGCATACGATACAATATTGAGGTTGGGGAAATTAACGATAATCATACTGTAGTGTCGCTACTATGTACCGAATGCAACTGCAAGTGCACTCCAGTCTTGTTGTTCCGTCAGCTTAGGTACGTATACAGGCGATCATACACAATAACAATTAGTTAAACAAAATAATGTCATAAGCGTACGCTCACCTATTTCCAATGGCACTTGTATTCAGAAATACAATTTTTTCAACTAACAATATACAATTTCGATAAAAATTGTAATGACCATAACAGTAAATTGCAGTATTTGTACATAAACATAAAAATGAGAAAGAATTGCTTGCGTTTCAAGATCATGCCTTACGAAATTAACGGAGACCACACAGTAGTGTTGCTCGATCTGCCGTACTGTCATTCTCTGTTCGAATATTATAGCAGGAGGTTAAGCCATTGTAGAACTTTACCCATTCATATACAGTCTAACTTTTTACCGTATGCCATTCCTTCCCAGAAGCAAGCCCGCATTATTGAGGGCATTACTCCGTGTTCCGAGAAGCAAATTGGTAGACATTATAGTGACGGGCACCTTAATTTCGTGTATGCATTAGAGGATCGGAACACAGACTGATCATGCACATTACCGCCCCCTTTGAGAGTGGAACGGCCAGGTGAATAACTTCACCTATCCCGTGATTCCGAGAGTCAACCCAGAAAAAACGCGAAGTAAGTCCTCTAAACAGAATTGGGAGTAGACACCTTATTTCGCATTTTGAATACTAATATAGAGCGTCAAACTGTTTGAGAGCGTTACCAATTGGTGTAATGTCAAACGTTTTAGCGGCGTCCTTACCCTCCGAAAAAATTACCCGCTGCATCGAGAGTATACCTTCGCGATCAGAGTCACAAATTAGTTTATATTCTTGTGGCGGGCTCGTTAATTTCAGGTATGAATAAGAGGATCGAGCGCCAAACCGTTGGAGAACGTCACCAATTGGTATAGAGTCAAACGCTTCACCGAAAACATTACACTCTGAAACCCTAGCCCGCAGTATCGACAGTACAGCAGCGTGTTCAAAGGAACGAATTAGCATACATTTTAGTGACGATCACCTTAATTTCATGTTTAAAACAGATGATCGAGTTTGCGAAATTTACCACCATCCTTGAAGGTCGAACAGCTAAGCCTATAGCGTCACTTATCGTATGAGTAACGAGAGTCAAACCATGTATTGCATGAGTAAATACGTTGAACAGTTTTGGCAATAGACACCTCAATTCGCGGAATGAATAATGAAGTGGAGAGTCAAACCGTCCAAGAACGTTACGTACAGTAATAGAATCAACTCTTCAACGAAGGCCTTAAATTTCGTGAAGCTAACGCGCTGTGTCGAGGGGACGTCGTCGTGTTCAGAGAAGCAATTTATTATACTTTTCAGTGACGGGTTACTTAATATCATTTATGAATTAGAAGATCGAGAGTCAATCCGTTAGACATCGAAATCACCTTCTTTGCGAGCGGAACGGCAAGGTCAATGGCTCAGCGTATCTTGTGAATCGGAGAATCAAGTTAGGTATTTCGAGAGTAAATGCGCTGAACAGTATTGACAGTAGACACCGTAACGCACGGTATGATTACTAATGTAGAGCGTCTATCCGTCTGCGAAGGTTACATATTGGTTTAAAGTCATACGTTTAACAGAAAACCTCACCCTCCAATGCCTATCTTGCTGCATCGTGTGTATAGCGTCGTGCGTAGAGGAACTAACTTGATTGCAGGTCAGGGAAGGGCACCTCAATTTCGTGTGAAAAAAGAAGATCGAGCGGCATGCCCTTTGATAACGCTACCACCTCTTTTGAGTGATGCACAGCTAAGTCAATATCTTCATCTAAAATTCGATACTGCGAGTCAAACAAGGTATTCCGGGAGAAAATCTGCCAAGCATTCTTGGCATTAGGCACCTTATTTTAGGGCTTGAATATTAAAGTAGATCGGTAACGTATTTGAGATCGATACCAATTTGTATCCGATCAAACCATTTGTCAAAAGCCTTACTTGCGGTGAATATAAGCCGCTGTATCGAGAGTATAACATCGTGTTCGCCAACGTAGATTAGAATGCATTTTAGTGACGGGCGCTAAGGTTTCTCGTATGAATTACAATGATCGGGGCCAAAACGTTCGAGAACGTTGGCACCGTCATTGAGAGTCGAACGAATAAATCACCTATCCCTTGATTACGAGAGTCAAACAAGGTATTCCAGTAGAAAATTTGCTGAATAGTATTGGAAATAGGCACAGTAATTCATTGTATGGATATTAAAGTTGAGCGTCAAACCGTTCGAGTACGATACCAACTGATATAAAGTCAAACCTTTTATCAAATAACTTATCGACCCAGAACGGACACCTAACTAGCGAGTGTCTTGCTTAGTGCTCAGGGAAACAAAATCGTAGCCATTATAGCTGACGGAGACCTTATTTTCGTGTCTGAACAGCAAAATCGAGAGTCAAACTACTCTAAAACATTACCACATTCTTTCGGATTCGAACGGCTAAGATAATAGCTTCATGTGTTCTACGATCCCGAGAGACAAAATGGGCGCACTGGGTGTAAGTGCCCCGAACCATATTTGCAATAGATTCCTTAATACTCGGAGTAAATATTAAAGCAGGCCGACATACCGTTTTGGAGCGTTACCTACCTGTATATAGTTAAACCTTTTACGGAAAGTCGTACCTGCCGAGAATGTAAACCTCCGTATAGAGAGTAAAAATTTGTGTCCAGAGAAGCACATTAGTATACATTTTAATGATGGGCGCCATAATTTCATGTATTATTTTTAAGATCGAGGATCAAACCGTTCGGGAACGTTACCACCTCCTTTGAGAGGCGAACGGCTAAGTCCGTAGCTTGCCGTAATCCAATATTCAAAGAAGCAAATCATGTATTACCGGAGAAAATGTTACTAATTTGCTACCTTGAACACCGAGCAAGACACTTGCTTCAGCGGGTTGGGCTTCTCGGAAGGTATGGCCACCGATAAATGGTTTGACTCTAAACAAAAAGATGAAACTCTAGAACCGTCTGACGCTCTACCTTCATATTCGTAGCGTGTAATAAACTGTCTATTGCCAATATTGTCCAGCGGATGTGCTCCCGGAATACCTGGTTTGACTTTCGGAATCACAGGATAGGTGACGCTATTGGCGTGTCTATTCAACTCTCACAGAATGTAGTAACGTTCACGAGAGGTTTGGCTGACGATCTACAAAGCCATATTTCAAATTATGTTACTCGTTACTAAAATTTAGACTATTTTGCTTCTCTGATCATGAAGTGATACTCTCGACACAGCGGGATACGTTCTCGGAAGATAATGCTTTCGGTAAAAAGTTTGGCACTATACCAACAGGTAAGGGTCTACGACGGCTTGAAACTGTACTTTAATCCTTATACCGTCAATTGGAGTGTCTATTGCAAATACTGTTCAGCGGATTTACTGCCGGAACACCTAGCTAGACCCTCAGAATCGGCGAGGTAAAGCTTTTGATTTAGCGATAGCCAAAGTGGTCGACACATTCCGAAAGGTTTGACTCTCAATCTTGATATTCATACATGAAAATAAGGTGCCCGTCTGCTGAAATGTCTTCTAATTTGCATCCGTGAACACTAGGCAAGGTACTTCGCCCAACAGACTAGGTTCTCGGAAGATAATGTATTCGGCTAAAAGAATGACATTATAGCAATTGGCAATGTTCTCCGACGATTTGCCTCCCTACTTTAATACGCGTGGGGTGTATTAAGGTCTCTATTGCCAATACTACCCAGGGGATTTACGCCAGGAATACTTGTCTGGCTCCAGGAATCACATGATAGGTGAAGCTATTGGCTTAGCTGTGCGACTTTTAAAAAAGGTGGTAATTTTCTCAAGCGGTTTGACGCTCCATCCTCCTATTCATACATGAAAATAAGATGTCCGCCTGCTAAAATGTCTACTCATTGCATCCTGTAAAAACTAGGCAAGAGAATCGCGGGTTTTCAGAAGGAAAGGTGTTGGGTAAGATTAACGAATTTATACTAATTGGGAATGCACTCTTAAGGCTTGACTCTCTACTTTAATTTCATACCGTGAATTAACGTGTGTATTGCCAATACTGTTCAGCGCATTTACTCCTGGAATACCACGTTTGACTCTCCGAATCACGGGATAGGTGAAGCTTTGACATAGTCGTTCTAATCTGACAGAAGGTGGCAACGATCTCGTTCGATTTGACACTCGACCTTCTCAGTCATGCATGAAATTAAGGTGCTCGTTTGTAAACGTATACTAGTTCGTTCCTCTGCACACGGTGTTATACTCTCGAATCGGAGAGTTTGCATCTCCGAAGGTAAGGCCATAGGTAAAGAGTTTTACTTTACACCAATTGGCAAAGATCTAAAGCGGTTTGACGCTCGTCTTTTTTATTGAAACCGTGAATTATGGTGTCTACTGGCAATTCCAGCAGCGAACTTACTCTCGGATTTCCCGGGTTGAATCTCGGAATCTCGGGATAGGTGAAGATATTGACATAGCTGTCCGTCTCTCACAGAAGGAGGTAACGTTCTCGATAGGGTTAGTTCTTCGGAGGTTAATGCAGTCAGTAGAAACGTTTAGCTCTATACCAACTGGTAAGCCCACAAACAGTTTGACACTCTAAATAAATATTCAAACCGTGAATTAGAGATACTGCTGCGAATACTGCTCATTGGATTTACTCCCGGAATATTTAGTTTAGATATCGGAGTCACAGGGTAGTTGAAGCTATTGACTTAGCCGTTCGTCTCTCACAGAAGGTGATAGCGTTCTCGAGCGATTTGACTCGCGATCTTCTAATTCATGCATGAAATTAAGGTGCCCGTAACAAAAATGTCTACGTATATTTTCGCATGAACACAAAGCTGAGCACTCCCCACAGAGGGTTGGTTTCCTCGGATGGTAAGGCCTTCGGTAAAAAGTTTGACTCTATGCGAGTAGGTAAAGTCTTGCAACGGTTTGACGCTCTACTTTCATATTCAGACCGCGAGTTACGGTGTCTATTGCCAAAACTGTTTAGCAGATTAACCCGAGGAAGACCGAATTTGACGCAAGCAATCTCTGGATTGGTGAAGCTATTCACATAGCCGTTCGTCTCTCACAGAAGGTGGCAATGTTCTCGAACTGTTTGACCCTAGATCTTCTTGTTCATAATGAAATTAATGTGGCCGTCACTAAAATGTTTATTAGTGAGTTTCTCTCAACACGACGATATATCCTCGAAGCAGCGAGTTAGCTTCTCCGAAGGTAACGCTATCTGCTAAGTTAAATAATTTATACGAATAGCTAACATTCTACAGGGGATTGGCGGTGTTCTTTAATACTCAAACCGTGAATTAAGGTGTCTATTGCCCATACTATTCTGCGGATTTACTCCCGGAATACCTGGTTTGCCTTTCCAAATCAGAGGATGGGTGACGCCATGGACTTAGCTATTCGATAACTATAGAAGGCGATAACGGTCTACAACTGTTTTAACCACGATCTTCTAATTCATACATAAAGACAATGCGCCCGTCACATAAATGTATACACATTTCTTCCTCGGAACACCAAGTTATACTGTCTATATGATGCGGTGGGCTTCGGAGTGTAAAGGATTCAATAAAACGTTTGACTATTTCCGATTTCCAATTGGCAACGTTCTCAAGCGCAATGGCTCTGTACTTTAATATTTATACCGTGCAGTAGGGTGCCTAGTGACAATTCCCTCCAACGGATCTGTTCCCGGAATACAGTGCTTGATTCGCGGTACAACAAGATCAGTGAAGCTATGGACGTAGCCATTCCACTCCCAAAGGAGGTGGTATCGTTCTCTAAAAGTTTGAGCCTCGATATTCTAATTCATACATGAAATTAAGGTGGCCGACACTAAAAAGTATAATAATTTGCTTCTCTGAACAGGAAGATGTACCCTCGACACAGCGCGTTAGCTTCTCGGAAGCTGAGGCCTTCTTTAAAAGGTGCAACTCTATAACTGTACGCATCATTCACCCACGGTTTGACTCTCTACTTTATTATCGGTACTGCGAAATAGGGCATCTAATTTGTTACGGTGCAGCGGATTTACCCCTGGCATACCTTGTTTGACCCTCGGAATCACTGGATTGGTGACGCTACTGACTTTGCCCTTAGCCGTTCGAATATGAAAGATGGTGGTAACGATCTACAGCGGTTTGAATCTCGATTTAGATAGTCATACATAAACATAGGATCTCCGTTTGCTAAAGTGTCTGCTAATTTGTGTCAATGAATACTAAGCAAGACACTCTTTGCAGCGGCGTAGGATTTAGGAAGTTAAGGCTTTCGTGAAAAGTTTGATGCTATATCATATGTAACGGTTTCAAATGGTCTGACGTTCAATTTTAGTATTCAACCCGCGAATTAAGGTATATATTGTCAATATTATTCAGCGAATTTACTCCCGGAATACCTGATATGACTCTCCGAATCAAAAGATGGGTGAAGCTATTGATTTAGCCGTTCGTCTCTCACAGAATGTGGTAACGTTCTCGAACGGTTTGCCACTCGATATTCGAAATCACACACAAAGGTAAGATGCCCGTCACTAAAATGTATAGTAATCTGTTCCTCTGAACACGATGTTATACTCTCGATATAATGCGTTAGGCTTTCGGACAGTAAGGGATTCAGTAAAACGTTTGACTTTATTCCAATTGGCAACATTCTCAAACGGACTGAATCTGTACCTTAATATTACACCTTGAAATAGGGTGTCTAATGTCAATTCTGTTCAGCGTATTTACTCCAGGAATACATTGCTTGGCGCTTTCAATTTTGGAATACGTGATGCTATTGACGTAGCCAGTCGTCTCTCACTGAAGGTGGTATCGCTCTCCATCGATTTGACACCATATTCTAATTCATGCATGAAATTATGGAACACGTCACTAAAATATATACCAGTTCGTACATCTGAACACGGCGTTATACCCCAGGTACAGGGGGTCAGTTTTTCGGAGGGTAAGGCGTTCTGTAGGAAATTTGACCCTTCACGAATACGGAATGTTGTACAATGTCTCCACGGCATTCCTTAATATTCATGCCGAGAATGAAGGTACCTATTGCCAATACCCTTCAGAGGGTTTACTCTCGGATTACCTGGTCTTACTCTTGGAATCAAAGGATATGTGAAGCTACTTACTTAACCGTTCCTCTCTCACAGAAGGCGGAAACGTTCTCGAACGGTTTGACACTCGACCGTCTCAGTCATGCAAGAGATTAAGGTGCTCGTTTGTAAACGTATACATGTCCGTTCCTCTACACACGGTGTTATACTCTCGGAACGGAGAGTTTGCTTCTCTGAAAGTAGCCCATGGGTAAAGAGTATGACTTTATACCAATTGGCAATGCTCTCAAACGGTTTGACACTATACCTTAATATTCATTCCGCGAATTATGGCATCTACTGCCAAGACAGTTTAGCGTATTTACTCCCGGAATACATGGTTTGACTTGCTGTATGACAGGAGAGGTGACGCAATAGACTTAGCCGTTCGTATCACATGGAAGGTGACATCGTTCTCGAACTGCTTGACACTCGACCTCCTAGTTCATACAGTAAATTAAGGTACTCGTCTCAAAAATGAATACCAATTTCTCTCCATAATCATGAAGTTATACTCTCGATACTGCGGATTAGTTTTTCGGAGGGATGAGGTCATCGGTGGAACGTTTGACTTCATAGGAATTGGTAACGTCATACAACGGTTTGGCGGTCTGCATTAATATTCCAACCGTGAACTGAGATGTATATTGCCAATACTGTTCAGCGGAGTTACTCCAGTAATACCTGGATTAACTCACGGAATCACAGGATAGGTGAATCCATTGACTTAGCCGTTCGAATCTAAAAGAAGGTGGGATCGTTCTCGAACGATATGATTCTCACTTATGCTATTCACAGGTGAGAATAAGTTGTCAGCCTCCTAAAATGTTTACTAATTTCATTCCGTGCACACTCAGCTAGGCACTCGCTACAGCGGTACAGGTTCACGGAAGGTATAGTATTGGGTGAAAAGTATTACTATATTATAATTTATAATGTTCTCCGGCGGTTTGACACAGTACTAAAATATTTACAACTCGAATTGAATAGTCTATTGCCAATGCACTTCAGCGGATGTACTCTCGGGGTACCTGGTTTAACTCACGCAAGCACAGGATAGCTGAAGCTACTGACTTGGACTTTAGACTCCCACAGAACCTGGTAACGTTCTCGAACGGTTTGATCCTCGATCTTCTAATTCATACACGAGCATAAGGTGCCCGTTGCTGAATTCTATACAAATTTCCGTTCCTGAACGCGAAGTTACACTCTCGTTACGCGTGTCATGTCCTCTGAATGTAAGGCCTTCGTTAATATGTCTGTGTTTGTAGCAACTGTTAACGGACTCAAACAGATAGAGAAACTACTTAAACTTTAAACTGCGATTTAAATTGTCCATACCCAATACTGTTCAGCGGATTTAATCCCCGACAACCTGGTTTAACATTCGGAATCACATGATAACAAAAACTACTGTCTTAGTCGTTCGACCCACAGAGAACGTGGTAATGCTCTGGAACGGTATGACCCTCTATCTTATTATTCAAACATGAATATAAGGTGCTCGCTACCAAAATGAATACTAATTTATTAATCTCAACACAAAGCAAGACACCTCATGCAGCAGGTTATGTTCTCGGACGGAAACATAGTCTGTAACAAGGATGACTCTAGCAATTTCTAATGTTGCCCGACGAATTGACTTCCAACTTTAGTGCTCAGGCCGCGAATTTAGGTGTTCATTGCCAATGCTGTACAGCGGATGTAATCCTATGATGCCCGGTTTGACACTCGGTATCACGGGATAATTGACGTTATTGACGTAGCTGTGCCACTCTCAGAAAAGTTTGCTACGCTCAAGAACGGTTTGCCCTCGATATTCCTATATATGCATGATAATAATTTGTCCGTCTGCTAAAATATCTAACAATTTTATTATGTGAAAACTCAGGAACACAATCGTTGCATCAGTTTGGTTTCTCGGATGGTAAGAAATTGGGTAAAGAGAATGACTTTATTCCAATTGGTATCATTCTTCGACAGTTGGACTGACTACATTAATATTCATACCGAGATGGAAGGTGTCAATTTCCAATACGGTTCAGTAGATTTAATCCCGGAATTCCTTGTTTGACTCTCGGAATCACAGGATAGATGAAGCTATTGACATAGCCGTTCGGCCGTCAAAAATGGTGGGATCGTTCTCAAACGGCTTGATTCCCGATTATTGTATTCACTCGTGACAATAAGCTGTCCGCCTTCTAAACTGTCTACTAAATTGTTTCCGTGGGCACTAAGCATAACACTCGCTACATCGTGTTAGGTCCTTGGAATGCAAGGTATCCGGTAAATAGTATGACTTTATAAAAATTGGTTATGTTCTCCAACGGGCTGACTGTAATATTCATACCGTGTGTTATGGTGTCTGTCGCCATTACTCTTAAGCGCACAAACTCCTGGAATACCAGGCTTCACTCTCGAAATTACAGGATAGGTGAAACTGTTGACTCAGCCGTTAGATTCTCAAAGAAGGCGGAAACATTCTCCAGCGGATTCACACTCGGTCTTCTTATTCATACATGTAGCTAAGGTGCGCATCTTTAAAATGTATACTGATTCGTTTCACTGAACACGAAGTTATTCCCGCGATACAGCGTGCTATGTTCCTGGAGGGTAAGTTATCCGGTAAGGAGTATGACGTTATAACAATTAGTTACGTTCTCCAGCGGTTTGACTCTGTACTTTATTATTCATACCGTGCCTATTTCCAGTACTGTCCAGCTCATTTACTCCTGCAATACCAGATGTGCCATTGGGGATCACAGGATGTGTGATACTATTGACTTAGACGTCCGTCTCTCACAGAAGGTGTGACGTTCTGGAATGGTTTGACACTCGATCTTCTAATTCATACATGAAGTACAGGTCCTCGTCGCTTAATCATATACCAATTAGTACCACTGAACTGAATGTTATACTATCGATGCAGAGCGTTATATTTCGGAGGGTACGATCATCGGGTAAGCATTTGTCATTGCAGCAACTGGGAACGTTCCACAACGGTTTAACTGTCTGCTTCAATATTCAAACCTTGAACTATGGCGCCAATGCCAAATTCTGTTCAGCGGATTTACACCAGGAATACCTGTTCTGACTTTCCGAATCACAGAATATGTAATGCTATTGACTTGGCTGTGGGATGCTCAAGGAAGATGGTAACATTCTTGAATACTTTGACTCTCGTTGCTGATATTTATACACAAAAATGTGGTGCCCGTCCGAAAAAATGTATAATAATTTGTATACGTGCATAATAATCAAGACACTGGCTTCAGCGTGTCAGGTTCTCGGGAGGTAAGGTATTCGGAAAAAGGAATAACTTAATAAGATTTGGATATGAACGCCGGCGGTTTGACTCACCCGCTTAATATTCGTACAGTGAACTTAGGTGACTAGTGCCAATACTGTTCAGCGTATCTTCACCAGGTTTACCTGGTTTAGCTATAGAAGTAACAGGAAGGGTGAAGCTACTGAGTTCGTCGCTCGATGCCCAAAGAAGGTGGTTGCGTTCGCGGACGGTTTGACACTGAATCCTCTAATTCATACATGAAAAAAGATGCCCCGGCCAAAAGCGTATACTTGCTTGTTCCTCTGAACACCTTGACATACCCTCGATACAGCGCGATAGGCTTGCGGAGGGTAAGGTAATCAGTAATGCATTTGACGTAATACCAATTGGAAACGTTCTCAAACGGTTTAACGCACAACTATAATATTCAAACATTCAACTGACGCGTTTATTGCCAATAGTGTACAGCGGATTGATGCTCGGAATACCTGGTTTGTCTCCCAGTATCACCGGGCCGGTCAATCTATTGACATAGATCTGCTACTGTCAAGTAAGTTGGTAAGAGTTTGACTCCAGTTCTAATTCATTCATGAAATTAAGGAGTCCGTCTCCGAAATGAAGGCTAATTTCCTTCTACATACAGGAAGTTATAATCTCGATACATGGAGTTAGTTTATCGGAGGGACAGTTTCTCTGTGAAAGGATTCACTTTCTACCAGTTGGTACCGCACTAAAACGGTCTGACGCTCTACTTGAATATTCAAACCGTGTATTAAGGTGTCAATGGCCAATATTGTTTAGCGGATTTACACTCGGAATACCTACTTTAAGTCGCGGAATCGCAGGCTAGGTGCAGCAATTGACTTAGCTGGTCGTCTCTCACGGACGATTCCAACGTTCTCGAGCGGGTTGACACTCGATCTTCTAATTTATACATCAAATTTAGGTGCCCGACACTGAAATGAAAACTTATTTTTTGTTCTGAAGACGAAGTTATACTTTAGATGAAGCCGCTGATGTTCGTGGAAGATAAGGCAATCGGCAAAACCCTTGACATTGTACCAATTAGTGACGTTATCAACCGGTATGATGCACTACTTTAGTATTCAAACCGTGAATTAAGGTGTCGGTTGTCAGTAGTAGACAGCGGATAGACTCTCGGTATTCACGGTCTGATCCTCGGAATAATAGGGGCGCTTAAGCTATTGACTCCGCAGCACGACTCTAAAACTAGGTGACAACAATCTCGAACAGCTTGACACTCAATTTTGCTATTCGTACGTGAAGCTGAGTAGTCTGTCTGCGGAAATGTCTACTCATTTGTTTCAGTGAAAACTAAGATAGACACTCGTTGCAGCGGGGTAGGTTCTCGGAAGGTGATGTATTGCTTGGAAAGAATTACCTTATTTTGATTGACAATGTTGAACGGCGGTTTGACTCCATGTATGAATTACATGATCGAGTGTCAAACCTTTCGAAAACGATACTACATTCCTTAAATTCGAACGGCTAAGACAGTATCTTCACTTATCGTGTGATTCCGCGAGTCAAGCCAGATATTCTGGGAGTAAATTGTCTGAACAGTATTGGCAATAGACGCCTTAAATCACGATTTCCATATTAAAATATTGCGTCGTACCGTTTGAGATCGTTGCCTATTGAAATGGAGTTCTTCGTTTTACCGAATACATTACCTTCATAGAACATATCTCGCTGTTGCATGAGTCATGCTTCGTGCCCACCGACATAAATTAGTAGACATTTTAGCAGACGGGCACCTTATTTTCATGTATAAACTGAATAATAGGGAGTCAAACCGTTACCGAACGTTCTCATCTTCTTTGGGAGTTGAACGGCTAAGTATATAGCTGCACCAATCCTGTGATTCCGAAAGTCAAATCAGGTTTTCCGGGAGTCAATCCGCTGCACAGTATTTGCAATAAATACATCAAATCACGGTTTGAATATTAAAGCAGGCCGTCAAGCCGTTGTAGAACATTACCTATCCGTGTAGGGTTATGCTTCCTACAGAATGCCTTACCTTCCGAGAAGCTAACCCGATGTATTGAGATTATACCTTCGTGTTCCGAGAAACAAATTAGTATACATTCCGGTGTCGGCCACAATAATTTCATGTATGTATTAGAATATCGAGGATTAAACCGTTCGGATTGTTACCACTCGGACAAACCGAAGGCCGTACCTGCCGCGATGTTCAATCCACCGTTGGGAGTGTCTTACCTTGTGTTCATGGAATCAAAGTAGTAGGCATTTCTTAGAGGGGCACGTTAAATTTATGAAGGATCTAGAAGATCGAAAGTCTACCATTTCGTGATCGTTACCACCTTCTATGTGAGTCTAACTGTTAAGTAGATAGCATCACCAATCGTGTGCTCCGAGAGTCATACCAGGTATTCCTGGAGTAAATTCCGAGAACGGTATTGGCAATAGGCTTATAATTGCTCTGTCTGAGAATTAACGCAGGCCGTCAAACAGTTGCAAAATGTTACCAATTGTTATAAAGTCTAACTTAGTACGGTGCCCCCCCCCCCCGCCGAGAAGAATAACTCACTTTATCTAGACCATTTCTTCGTAATCAGAGGAAGAAGATAGTCTCCATTTCACGACGGGCACCTCAACTTTATGTATGAATTAGAAGATCGGGTGTCAAACCGATGATGAAAGTTACCTCCTCCTCGAGAGTCGAACGGCTAAGTTAATAGCTTCACCTTTCCCGTGATTACGTGACTCTGACCAGGTATTCTGCGACTAAATTCGATTTACAGTATTGCCATTAGACACTCCATTTCACGGTATAAATATCATAGTACACATCGAAGCAGTTGCAGAACCTTACCTGCTGCTATAGAGTCAAACTTTTTAACGATGGCCTATCCTTGGAAGAACATGTCCCGCTTTAATCGAGAGTGGAACCTCCTGTGCAGAGAAACAAATTATCATACACTGTAGTGAGCGGCACCTTAGTTTCAAGTATTAAATAAAATAAAGGATGTCATACCCATAACGTGCGGAACCACATTCCATGAATCTCGAACTACTAAGTCAATAGCTTCACCGATCTTGTATCTTCGAGAATCAGACCAGGTATTCCGGGAGTGAATCCACTGAGCAGTATTTGTAGTAGGCCCCTTAATTTACGGTTTGTATATCGAAATAGAGCGTCGAGCTGTTTCGGAACGATACCAGTTGCAATATAGTCAAACTTTTTAGAGAATGCCTTACTTTCCGAGAATGTAACCCTCTGTAGACGGAGAATAACTTAATGTTCACCAAAACAAATAAGTG
Organism: Lasioglossum baleicum; assembly: GCF_051020765.1. Classification (NCBI taxonomy): domain Eukaryota; kingdom Metazoa; phylum Arthropoda; class Insecta; order Hymenoptera; family Halictidae; genus Lasioglossum; species Lasioglossum baleicum. The sequence continues at coordinate 329,836 of NW_027469168.1, forward strand.
GGCATTGTAGCCGATGGGACACCATCACTTTATGTACGAATAAATAGATCGAGAGTGTAACCGTTCGATAATGTTACAACCTTTCTTGAGAACCGCACTGCTAAGTCAATTGCTCCACGTATCCTGTGACTCTGAGAATCAAACCACGTAATCCGAAAATAAACCCGCCGAGGAGTATTGGCAAAAGGCACTTTAATTCACGGTATAAATATTAAGGTACAGAGTCAAGCCGCTGATGAATGATACTTATTGGTATACAGTCAACCCATTTACAGAAGGCCTTATATTCCTTGGAACTGTCCCGCTGTATAGAGAGTATTACTAAGCGTTCTGGGAAACAAATTAGTATACATCCTAGTGTAACGCGCCATAATTTCATATATGACTTTGAAGATCGAGGGCCAAACCGTTCGAGAACCTTACAACCTTCTTTGAGAATCGGAAGGCCATGTCAAACGCTACAACTATCATGTGATTCCGAATGTCGCAAATAGTATTCCGGGTGAAATGCCGCTATGCAGTATTGGTATTAAACACCGTATATCACGGCTTGAATATTGAAGCCAAGAACTAAACCATTCGAGAACGTCACCAATTGGTACCTAGTCAATCTCTCACCGCAAGCCTTACCTGCGGTTAATCTAACACGCCGTAACGAGAGTATGACATCGTGTTCAGTGGACCAAATTACTATACATTTTAATGACGGGCACCTTAATTTCATCAATGAATTCGAATACCGAGTGTCAACCCGTTGGTAAACGTTACCAGTTTCTTTGGGAATCGAACGGTAATGCCAAAAGCTTCATCTCTCCCGGGACGCCGAGAGAAACACCAGGTAGTCCGGGAGTAAATCCGCTGAAGGGTATAGGCAATGGACTCCCTAATTCGAGGTATGAGTTTTAAAATAGACCGTCAACACGTTGTTGATCCGTACCCACTGGTGTAGATGCAATCCTTTTACCGAAAGCGTTGCCTTCCGAGAAGCTATCCCGCTCGAACGAGAGTACATCTTCGTGTTCAGAGAAAGACATTCGTATACAGTTAGTGATGGACATCAGAATATCATGTATGAATTACAAAATCACATGCCAGACCAATCGATTTCGTGCCAACCTTTTTTAAGTTTGGCTAAGTTAAATCAACAGAGTCAAACAAGTCACTCTACATTATAGTGCCGAGCACCTTAATTTCATGAATGAAATAGAAGATCGAGGGTCAAACCGATCGAGGACGTTACCACCTTCTTCGTGAAAAGGCACACATAACACAATAGCTTCACCTATACAGTGGTTCGGAGAGTCGCACTAAGTATACCAGCTATATATCCGCTGAAGAGCATTCACATTGTACAACTTAATTCTCGGTTTTGATGTTAATGTTCAGCCTCAATCCGTATGAAACCGTTAACAATTGCCATAAAGTCAAACGGTCTTCAGTAGCACGTACCTTCCGCGAACTTCACCCGCTTCATCGAGAGTATAAGTTTGTATTCAGGGATAGAAATGAGTATTCATTTCAGTGACAGTATCACTAATTTCATGTATAAATTAGAAGATGGATTGTCAAATCGTTCAAAAACGTTACCACAATCTGTGAGAGGCGGACAGCTATGTCAATAGCTTCACCTATCCTGTGATTCGGAGAGGCAAATGAGGTACTCCTGTAGTAAATCGGCTGAACAATATGGTCAATTCACACCTTAATTCGCAGTATAAATAAGAAAGTCCACAGTCGAATCGAGGAAGGTAAATAATAATTCATATGATGTTATACTTTTAACCGAATACTTTATCTTCCGAAATACTATCAGGCTGTAGCATGTGTCTCGCTTAATGTTCAAGGAAACAAATTAACAGACATGTCAGTAGACGAGCTCCACATTGTCAAGTATAAATATCAAAATCGGGAGTCAGGCCGTTAGAGAATGGTACCACCTACTTTGTGAGTCGAAACGCTAAGACAACTGCTTTACCAATCCTGTGATTCCGAGAATCACACCAGGTATTCCAGGAGTAAATCCGCTGAATGGTATTGGCATTAGACACCTTAATACACGGTATAAATATTAAAGAACATGGTCAATCCGTCGAGGAACATTACCGATTGGTATAGAGTCACTCTTTTTACCGAATACATAACCATGTATGAACCTAACGCTCTGTAGCGAGTGGCATGCTCAGTGCTAACGAAACAAATAGGTAGACATGATAGCAGAAGTACACCTTATTTTCAAATATGAATGAGTAGATCGAGTGTCAAACGGTTCCAGACAGCTACCACCCCCTTTGAGTATCCAACGTCTACGTCAATATCTTCACGTATCATATGTCTCCGACTGTCAAATGAGGTATTCCTAGAGTAAATATCGTGAACAGTATTGGCATTAGACACCCTGTTTCGCGGTATTAATATTAGTGTAGGGAGTCGTTCCGTCGGAGGTCATTACCAAATCGTATAGAGTCGTACCTTTTTTAAATACCTTACCTTCCGATATCCAATCCAGCTGCAGCTGGTCTCCTTTTAATGTAAACTGAAACAGATTAATATGCATTTTAGGGGACGGACACCACATGCTTGTGTACAAATATCAACATCGATAGTCAAAGCGTTCGAGATCGTAACCACATTCTTTGAGAGACGCACAACTAAGTCAATAGCTCCACCTATGCTGTGATTCGGAGAGTCAAACCAGGTATAACTGGAGTAAATCCGCTGATGAGTATTGGTAATTCACACCTGTATTCACGGTTTGAATATTAAAAGAGTGAATCAAACCGTTTCAGAACGTTAACACCCTCTTTGAGATTCGAACGTCTAAGTCAATAGCTCCAGATATTCTGTGATTCTGGGAGTGAAATCAGGTAATCCCGGGGTAAATACACTGAAAAATATTGGTAGCACACACTTTAATTCACGGTTAGAATATTAAAGCAGCCCATCAAGAGGGTGTAGATCGTTTCCAATTGCTATGAAGTCAAAAGTCTCACTGAAGAACTTATCCACCGAAAATCTAACCGGCTGTATCGACAGTATAACTTCATGTTCAGGGAATGAGCTTACTCTCCATTTCAAAGACGGGCACATTAACTTCATGTATGAATCAGAAGATCGATGGCCAAACCGCTCGAGAACGTTGCCACTTTCTGTGAGAGACATAGGACTAAGTGAGTTGCTCCACCTGTCCCGACATTCGGAGACTCAAGCTAGGTATTCCGGGGGGGAATCCGCTGCACAGTATTGGCATTGGACAATTTATATCTCGGCTTGAATATTAAAGAAGAGAGCCAAACCACTTGAGAACGATAACAACTTCTATCGCGTCAAACAGTTACCGAAAGCCTTACCTACGATGAATGTAATCCGCTGTATTGAGAGTGTAACATCTTGTTCAGTGTGGCGAATTAGTATTGGTTTTAGCTCCTAGCACATTAATTTCAAGTATGAATTAGAAGATCGAGTATCAAACAGCTCGAGAATGTTGCCGACTTGTGCGGGGGACGAACCGCTTAACCAATAACTTCGCAGTACACTATAGGCAATGGACACATTAATTCTCGATATGAATATCAATGTAGATCGTCAAACCGTTTGAGAATGCTACTAAATGGAATAACGTAATACTCTTCAATGGATGCTTTACCGTCCGAGAAAATAACCCTCAGGATCGACGGTATTACTTCGTGGTCGTAGAATCCAATTAGTGAACATTTTAGTGACGGGTACCTTAATTTCCTGTATGAATTAGTCAAGCAAGTGCCAAACCGTTCGGGAACGGTTCCACCTTTTGTACCAGACGAACGGCTAAGTCAATCGCTTCACGTATCCTACGATTCCGATAGTCTAACGAGGTACTAAACGGTGAATCCACTGAACAGTATTGGAAATAGACACCTGAATGTACGGTTTGAATATTATATTGGTCGCCAAGCAGTTTGAGAACTTAACCAATTATTATCAAGTCAAACGTTTGACCGATGGCCTTACCTTCCGCCAACCTCACCGGCTTTATGGAGGGTATAAGTTCGTGATCAGAGATGGGAATAGGTATTCATTTTAGGTCGGACAACTTAACTTCGTGTAAGATTTTTAAGGTTTGAGGGTCAAACCGCTCTGGAACCTTGCCGCCTTCTGTGTGACACGAATTGCTATATGAATAGCTTAATATATCCTGAGATTCCAAGAGTCGAACCAGATATTCCGTGAGTAAATGCGCTGTACAAAATTGGCAATACACACTTGATCTCACTGTTTGAATATTAGAGCAGGTTCTCAGGCATTTGAATAACACTACCTACTTGTGTAGGGTCAAAATTCTTACAGAATGCCTAACCGTTCGAAAAACTATCCCACGATACAGAGAGATTAACTTAATGCTCAGGGAAAAATTAGTATTCATTTCATTGATGGGCAGCTGAACTTCGTGTATGAATTGAAAAATCGATAGTCAAACCGTTCGAGAAGGTTACCATCCTGTTTGAGATTCGAATGTATAAGTCAACACCTCCACCTATCCTGTGATTTCGAGAGTCAAACCAGATAATCCGACGGCAAATCCGCTGAAGTGTATTGGCAATGGATTCCTTAATTTGCGGAGTCAATATTAAAATAGAGCGGCACACCGTGTAAGAACGATTCTAATTTCTATAAAGTCACACGATTTACAGAATGCCTTGCCGTCCGAGAAGTTAACCTGCTGTACCGAGACTATAGCTACGTCTAAAGGGAAACACATTAGTATTCAATTTAATGACGTCACCTTAAATTCATGTATGAATTAGAAGATCGGGTGTCACACCGATCGAGAACGTTGCCTCCTTCCGTGAGAATCGAATGGCAATGTCAATAGCATCACCCATCCGGTGATTCCGGGAGCCGAACCAGGTATTCCGGGCGTAAACCGAATGGACAGTACTATCAATCGACTCCTTAGTTCACGGTTGGAATATTAAGGTGCAGCGTCAAACCGTTTGAGAGAGATGCCATAAACTCAACAATTTCATCGACGGCCTCTCCTATCGCGAACCTCTCCCGCTGCATCGGGAATATAACTTCGTGCCCAGAGAAACACATTGGTATATATTTCAGAAACGGCTACCGTTATTTCGTGCATCAATTAGGAGGTCGAGCGTCAAACCGATCCAGAACTTGACCACGTTCGCTGAGAGTCGAAATAATACATTCTGCTCTCCTGTGATTCCTAATGTTGAACGGGTATTCGGGGAGTAAACCTGCTGAACAGTATTGGCAATACAGACGTTAATTCACTGTCGGACTATTAATATAGAGCACCAAACCGTTCGAGGACGTTACCAACTGGTAGAATATAAAACGCTTTACCGAAGGTACTACCTCCGCGAATATCACTTGCCTCATCGAAAATGTAACTTCGTGCTCAGAGAAAGAAGATAATACTCATTTTAGTGACGGGCACCTTAATTTCATGTATAAATTAGATGATCGACGTTCAAACCATTCGAGATCGTTACCACCTTTGTTGCGACTCTAACGGCTAAGTCAAATAGCTTCTCCTATCCTGTGATTCCGAAAGTCAATCCACGTATACCGGGAGCACATCCGCAGGACACTAATGGCAATAAACAGCTTATTTCACGGTACGAATATGAAGGTAGAGCGTCAGACGGTTATAGAGCTTGATGTATTAGTTTGGAGTCAAACCTTTTACCGAAGACCATACCTTCCGAGAAGCCCAACCCGCTGTAGCAAGTGTCTCGTTCAGTGTTCAAGGTAGCAAATTAGTAACATTTACTCCGGGAATACATGGTTTGTCTCTTCGAGTATTGGAATACGACAAGCTATGGACTTTGCCGTTCGTCTCTCAAAGAAGGTGGTAACGTACTCGAACGGTTTCATCCTCAATCTTACAAATAATACATGAAATTATGGTGTCCATCATTAAAATGTATACTAATGTGTTTCTCTCGACACAAATTTATACTCTCGATACGGAGGTTTACATTCATGGCAGTTATGGCTTTCGGTAAAAAGTTTAACTATATACAAGTAGGTATCACTCTAGAACGGTATGTCGGCCTGCTTTAATATTGATTCCGATAATTAAAGAGTCTATTGCCAATAAGGTACGGTTCACTTACTCTTAGAGTGCCTATTTTGTGTCTCGGGATACTAGAATACGTGAAGCTATGAACTCAGCCGTTCGAATCCAAAACAATGTGGTAACGTTATAGAGTAGTTTGACTCCCGATTTTGCAATTCAGACACGAAAATAAGGTCGGCCTCAGCTATAATGACTACTATTTGGTTTCCGTGAGCACTAAGCAAGACACTCCCTAGTTCGCTGTTCGTTCTAGGTCGATAAGTTATTTGATAAAATGTTTGACTTTATACCAGTTGGTAACGTACTCGAACGGCTTGACGCTCAACTTTAATGTCCATGCAATGAATTAGGGTGCCTATTGCTAATACTGTTCAGCGGATTTTCTACCGGAATACATTGTTTTACTCTCGTAATCACGGGATCTGTGAAGCTACTGATTTAGACATTCGAACCTCAAAGATGGTGGCATCGTTCTCGAACGTTTTGACACCGACCTTTGTAATTCATACGTGAAATTATTGTGCCCGTCACAAAAATCCATACTAATTTACTTTATCGAACACAATGTTATACTCTCGGAACAGCGCTATTTGCTTTCGGTAGGGAAGGTCTACCCTTAAGCGTTTGACATTATCCCAATAGTAACGATGTCAAGCTATTTGACGCTCCAGATTAATATCCAAACCGTGAATTAGGGTTTCTATTGTTAATAATGTTCAGCCGATATACTACGGGGACAGATGGTGTGGCTTTCGCAATCACAGGATAAGTGAAGGTATTGAAACAGATGTGCGACTCCAAAAACGGGTGGGAACATTCTCAAACGGTATGATTCTGTATCCTCTCGATGAAACATGAAAATATCGTTCCCGTCATTAAAAATTATATTAATTTGTTCCTCTGAACAAGATGATATACTATCGATACAGCTGGCTAGTTTTTCGGCGGGTAAGGCGTTCTGTAAGAAGTTTGTCCACACACCAACAGGTAATGTTCTGCTTGACGGCCTGCTTTAATATTCAAAATGAGAATAAAGGTGTCCATTACCAATACTCTTCAGCGGTATAACTCCCGGAATACCTGGCTTGTCTCCCGGAATCAAAGGATAGGTGAAGCAATTGATCTAGTCGATCGTCTCCCACAGAGAAGGTGGTTTCGATCACGACCGGTTTGATACTCGATCTTATAATTCATTCACGTAATTAAGGTGCCCGTCACTGAAATGTGAACTATTTTTCAGCTCAGACCACGATGTTTTACTCTCGTAATCACGCGTTAGCTTCTCGGAAGGTACTGCCTTCGGTGAAGAGTTAGATTTTATACCAATATGTAACTTTGCACAAATGTATGACCCTGTACGTTAATATTTATACCAGGAAGTAGGGTTTTTAAAGCCAATACTGTAAAGCGGATTTACACACGGAATACCTGGTTTGAACCTCGGTATCACAGGATAAGTGAAGCTATTGACTCAGCCGTTCGACACTTAACGAAGGTGGAAACGATCTACAAATTTTTAACCCTGGATTTTGTAATTCATGCATGAAGTTAAGGTGCCCGTCACTGAAATGCGTAACCACATGCTCCGCTGACCACGAAGCTATACTCTCGATTCAGCGAGTTACCCTCTCCGTAGGTACGACCGTCGTCGGAAAGTTAGGCTCTATTCCGATAGGTAACGTTGTACAACTGTGTGACTCTGTACTTTAATATTTATACCATGAAATTGCGTGTCCAGTGCCAATTCTATACAACGTGTTTAGACTCCGCGTACCTTGTGTACGTCTTTGAATCGCAGGATAGGTGAAGCTGCAAGCAGCCGTTCGACTCCCAAAGATGGAGGTAACGTTCTCGAAAGGATTTCCTCACGATTTTGATATTCATGCATGAAAATATGGTGTGGGACACTACAATTTATACTAATTTTGTATCTCTGAACAAGAAGATACTCTCTCGATACAGCGGGTTTGGTTCCCAGATGGCAAGGTTTTCCGCAAAAATTTTGTCATGATACCAATGGATAACGTTCCACAAGGGTTAGACACTGTCCCGTAATATTCAAACTATGAGTTAAGGTGTCCATTGCATATAGTGCACGGCGGAATAACCTACGTAGTACCTGGTTCGACAACAGGAATGACAGGACAGGAGAAGCTAATTTCTTAGCCGCTCGTATCTCAAAGAAGGTAGGATCGCTCTCGTACGGTTTGACTGTCGATTTTTCTGTTTCTTCATGAAAATAAGACGACCGTATGCTAAACTGAATCCTAATTTGTTTCCGTGTACACTAAGGAACACATACGCTGCAGCGGGCTATTTTCTAGGAGGGTATGGTAATTGGTGAAACGATAGACTTTATACCAGCTGATAACTTTGCTAATCGGTATCACGCTGTACTTTAATATTCAGTCCGTGAATTAAGGTGTCCATTGTCAATAGCGTACAGTAGATAGTCCACCGGAATATCTGGTTTCACTATCGGAATAACAAGATAGGTGATGCTATTGACATAGCTGTAGGACTCTAAAAGAATGTGCGATCGTTCTCGAGGATTTTGACTCTCGAATATTCTGATCATACATGAAAATAAGGCGTGCTTCTGCTGCAGTGTCCAGTAATTTGTTTCCGTGGGCACTATGAGTGACACTCGCTACGGTGGGTGAAGTTCTTGGAATTTAATATATCCGGTAACATATTTGATTTTACACAATATTGCAATTCGCGCCAACGGTTTGACGCTCTAAATTAATAGTCATACCGTGAATTAAGGTGCCTTTTGCCAATACTGTTCAGCGGATTAACTCCCTGAATACCTGATTTGATTCTCGGAAAACAGGATAGGTGAAGCAATAGACGTAGCCGTTCTACTTTCAATGAGAGATGTAACGTTCCCGCTCGGATTGACCCTCGATCTTCTAATTCATACGTGAAATAAAGGTGACCGTCGTTAAGATATGTACCAATTTGTTTTCCCGGGCACGAAGTGATACTTTCTATAAAGTGGGATTGGACCTCGGAGGGTAAGACCATCGGTATCAAGTTTGACTATGTAGCAATAGGTAACTTTGCACATCGGTTAGACTCTATTCTTTAATATTTATACTGTCAGTTGCCAATACAGTTCAGCGGATTCACTTCCGGAATACCTGGTTCGACACTCGGAACCACAGGATAGGTGAAGCTATTCAGTTAGCCGATCGTAGCACACAGAAGGTGATAACGATCTCGAACGCTTTGACTCCCGATCTTCTAATTCATACTTGAAGTTAGGTGCCGTCACTGAAATAAATACTAATTTCTATCTCTGAACATGAACTTATACTCTCGATGAAGCAGGTGAGGTTCATAGAAGGTAAAGCCTTCGGTAAAGCCTTTGACTTTATAGCAATTGGTATTGCCCTGAAACGGTTTCACGCTCTACATGAATATTCAAACCGTGAACTAATATGTCAATTGCCAACACTCTTCAGCAGATGTACTCCTGGAATACCTGGTTTGGTTCTCGGAATCTCTGGACAGGTGAAGCTATTCACTTGGCCGCTGGTCTCGCACAGAAGGTGGCAACGTCCTCAATCGGTTAGATCATCAATATTCTAATTCACACATGCATTTAAGGTGCCGTCAATAAAATGAATTCTAATTTGTTTCTCGGAACAAGAAGTTATACTTCCGGTACGGTAGGTTATCTGCCCCAATAGTAAGGCTTTCCGTAAAATGTTAGACTCTGTAGCAATAGGTAACGATTTACAGCGGTTTGACGGTCTACTTTAATATTCATACCGTGAATTAAGGTGTATATTATCAATACTGATCACCGGATTTACTCCCGGAATACGTGGTTTTACACACGGAATCACAGGATAGTTGAAACTGTTGACCTAACCGTTCGACTCACAATGAGGATGGTAACCTTCGCGAATGGTTTGGCGCCCGATCTTCTTATTCGTAAATGAAATTATTGTGCCCATGACTAGAATGTATATTAATTCGCTTCTCTGAACACGAAGATATCATGCCGATACAGCGTGATAGCTTCTCGGAAAATAGGGCCTACTGTAAAAACTCTGACTATACAGCAATAGGTAACGATCCAGAACGCTTTGACACCGTTCTTTAATATTCATACTGAAAAATTTCGTGTCGAATGGCAGCACTACAACAGGATTAGACGCGGATTACGCGGTTTGCCTCTTGGGATAGGCGAAGCTGTTAACTTAGCCGTTCCATTCATAAGGAAGGTGTCAAGTACCTCGAAAGGCTTTATTCCTGATTTTACTATTCGTATATGTAAATAAAGTGAACGGTTTTAAAATGTATACGAATATGTTTCTCTCAACACGAAGTTATAAACTCGATTCAGCGGGTGTGATTCACAGAAGGTAAGGTTTGCGGAGAGAGAAGGACTATATACAAATTGGTAATGTTCGCCGAGGATTTGACTCTCTACATTAATACACATACCGCGTATTGATGTGTTTATTGCAAATACTGTTCAGCGCACGTTCACGCGGAGTACCAGGGTTACCTATCCGGACCACAGGATACGTGATGCGATTGACTTAGCCGTTCGAACCAGATAGAAGCTGGTATCGTTCTGGAACGACTTGACAATCTACGTTCTAATTCATACACGAAATTATGATGCCCATCTTTAAATTTTATACTAATATGTTTCTCTGAGCACGAAATTATACTCCCGATACGGCGGGATGGATCGTCGGGACGTAAGGTTTCAGTAAAAAGTTGAACTCTACACCAATTGGTACCGTCCTACAGCGGCATGACATCCAGCTTCATATTCAATCCCCGAATAAATGTGTTTATTTCGAATAATGTGTAGGGCATTTACTCCCAAAGTACCTGGTTTGCCGATGTGAATCACAGGATGGGTGACGCCAGTGACGAAGCCGCTCGATTCTCAATTCAGTAAAAAGTTTGACTATATACCAGTAGGTATCGTTATACAACGGCATGACTCTGTACATTACTATTTATACAGTGAAATAATGTGTCTATTGACTATACCATACTGACGATAAACTCTTTCAATTCCTGATCTGACTCTCGACATTACAGGATAGGTGAAGCTATTGACATAGCCGTACGTCTCTATAAAGAAAATGCTAGCGTACTCGATCAGTTCGACTCCCGATTTTGTTATTCATACGTGGCACTGAGGTGTCAGTCTGCTGAAATGTCTACACATTTGTTGCCGTGAACACTAAGCTCGACACTCGCTACAGCGGATTAGGATCTCGGAAGGTAAGGTATTGGGTAAAAGGTATTACCTTATGTTAATTGAGAATGTTCTCCGGCGGTTCGAACCAGTACCATACTATTTATACCGTGAATTATGGTGTGTATGGCAAATACCCTTCAGCGGTAGTACTTCCGGAATACCGGCTTTGCCACTGCGAGGTACAGGATAGGTGAAGCTGTTCTCTTAGAATTTCGACTCTTAAAGAAGGTGGTAACGTTCGCGAAAGGTTTTACTCATGATTTTTCTATTCATATATCTAAGTAAGGTGCCCGTCATTAAAATGTATACTAATATGATTCTATGAATACGAAGATATGCACACGATACATATGCATAAGTTCACGGAAGGTAAGGTATACGGAAAAAGAAGGACTTTAGTAATGTTCTTCGAGGGTCTGACTCTCAACATTAATATACACACCGCGGATTGATGTGTCTATTTCCTGTAGTTTCGAGCGGACTTACTCCCGGAATACCAGGCTTTATTCTCGGAATCACAGGATAGGTGAAGCTTTCTACTTAGTGGATCCTTTCTCACAGATGGTGGTAACATTCTCGAACGGTTTGACGCACGACCTTCTGAGCCATACATAAAGTTAATGTGCCCGTCACTGAATTGTATACTGTACTACTTCTGTGAACACTTAGCAATACTATGCACACGGCGTGTTAGCGTCCGAGAGGACGGTGAGGCATTCGGTAACAGGTTTGACTTCACTTCATCTTGTAACGTTCACAAACGGTTTGTCGCTTTACTTTACCATTCCAACCGTCAATTGCCAATTAAGTTCAGTGGATTTACTCCCGAAATACCACGTTTGACTCTCGGAATAGCAGGATGGGTGATTGCTATTGAGTTAGCCGATCGTCTCTCACAGAAGATGTCAACGTCCACGAGCGGTATGGCCCTTAATATTCTAATTCATACATGAAGTTAAGGTGCCCGACACTCATATGAATAAGAATTTCTTTCCCTGATTGCGACGATATACTCTCGATTCATAGGGTTAGTCTTTCGAAGTGTAATGTCTTCGGTAAAGCGTTTGACTTTACACCTATTGGTAACGATCTCATGGAGTTACGCGCACTACATTAATATTGAATCCGTGAATTAAGGTCTATATTATCAATACTGTTCAGCGGATTTTCTCCCGGAACACCTTGTAGGACTTTTGGAATCGCAGAACAGGTGAAGCTATTGACTTGGCCGATCGACTCTAAGAGAAGGTGGGATCGTTCTCGAACGGGCTGACTCTAGGTAATTCAGTTCGTACATGAAAATATGGTGTTCTTCATCTATAACGTCTACTAATTTGTTTCCGTGAACAATATGTATACCACTCCCTACAGCGTGTTGTACTACTTGGGAGGTAAGGCCTTCGGTAAAATGTTTGATTCCATACGAATGGGTAAGAAGTTTCTACAACGGACTTATGCTCTATCTTATTATTCATACCAATTAGCAGTTCTAGTCTCTAAGAAGATGGGAACGGTCTCGAACGATTTGACACTCGACCTTCTAACTTATATACGAAAATATGGAGCGTTTCTGCTATACTGTCTACTAATTTGTTTCTGTGAGCACTAAGCACGACACACGCTACTGCGGGATATGTTCTAGGATGGCTATCGATTCGGTAAAAAGAATGGCCCTATACCAATAGGTAATGCTCTCCGACGGATTGACCTTCTTCTTTAATACTCAAACCGTGAACTAAGGCGTCTATTGTCAATGCTGTAAGGCTGATTGACTCCCGGAATACCTGATTTGACTATCAGAATCACAGGATAAGTGCAGCTATAGACTTAGGCGCTCGAGTCCCAAAGGAGGAGGGAACTTTCTCGAACGGTTTGACTCCCGATTACTCTATTCCTACATGAAAATACGGTGTCCGTCTGTTAAAATGTCTACTAACTTGTTTCCGTCAGCACTGAACGTGAAACTCGCTACTGCGTGGTGTGTACATGGCTGGTAACGTATTCGGTAATAGGAAGGACCTTATACGAATTAGTAATGTTCTCCAACGGTTTGATTCCCTACATTAATATTCATATCTTAACTTAAGGTGTCCATTGCGCACACTGAACAGCGGATTCACGGCCGGAATGCCCTGTTCGTATCTCGGAATCACAGGATGGGTGATGCTTATGACTTAGCTGTGCGAATCTCACAGAAAGTAGTATCGTTCTGGAACAGAATGCCGATCCATCTTCATATTCACGCATGAAATGAAGGTGCCCGTCACAGAAAAGAAAAATAGGTTGTTTCCCTGAACTCGAATTTGGACTATGGATACAGCAGCTTAGAATATCGGATGGTAAGTTCTTCGCTACAACGTTTGACTTTATACGAACATGTAAATTTTGCAAGTGGTTTCACGGTCTACTTGAATATTCAATCCCTCAATTAAGGTGTCTAGGGCCAAATCTGTTACGCGGAATTGCACCCGGCATACCTGGTTTGAATTTCGGAATCACATGACCTTCGGTAAAAAGATTGACTACATACTAATGTGTAACGTCCAAGAACGGATTGACTAGGTACTTTGTTACTCAAACCGCGAGTTAAGGTGTCTGTTGATAATACTGTATAATGTATTTACTCCCAGATTAACCGGTTTCGCTCTCGGAATCACAAGATATATGAAAAGTTGACTTAGCTGATCGACTCACAAGGAAGGTAGTAACGTCCTCGAACGGATTGACCCTCGACATTCTCATTCATGCATGAAATTAAGGCGGCCGTCACAGACATGAGGACTAATTTCCTTCTCTGAACACGAAATTATACTCCAGAAACGGCAGGATAGCTTCTACGAATGTAACGCGGTCGGTAAAGAGTTCGACTGTATACCAATTGGCGTCGCTCTAAAACGCTTTATGGCTCTACATTAATATTCAAAGCGTGAATTAACATATCAATTGTCAATACCCTTCTGCGGCCTTACTCTTGGTTCTGTCAGGTTGCCTCTCGGAATCACGGATACGTGAAACTATTGACTTTGCCATTCGCCTCTCGCAGAAGGTGGTAACGTTCTCGAACAGTTTGATCCTCGATCTTTGAATTCGTACATGAAGTTAAGGTGCTCGTCTCCAAATTGTATACTAGTTCATACCTATGAGCGCGGTGTTATACTCCCTATACAACGGGTCAGTTTTTCGGAGTGTATGGCTATCCGTAAAGCATTTAACCCTGCACGAATTGTTAATGTCCTACAACGAATTGACGGACTGCTTTAATATTCAAACCGTGAAATGAGGTGTTGATTGCCAATGCTGTTCAGCGGATTTGCTCCCGGAATACCTGGTTTGACCTTCGGAATCACAGGATAAGTTATGCTATTGACTAACCGCCCGAAGCTCATGGTTGGTGGTAACTTTCGGGAACGGTTTGACCGTCGATCCACTATTTCATACATGAAATTAAAGTGTGCGTGTGTTAAAATGTCTACAAGTTTGTTTCCCTGAGCACGAAGTTATACACACGATGCAGGGGGTTATGATCACGGGGGATAAGGTACACGGTAAGGAGTATGACCTTATGCCAATAGGTAACGTTCTCAATTGGTTCGCCGCTCCACTGTAATATACAAACTGCGAATTGAGGTATCAATTTTCATTACCGTGCAGCGGATTTACTCCTGATATGCCTGGTGTGACTCTCGGAATCACAGAATAGGTGAAGCTATTGGCATAGCCGTTCCACTCTCAGTGATGTTGGTAACGCTCTGGAGAATAGTTTGCCACTCGATCTACTAATTCATAAATGAAATTACGATGCCCTCAGTAAAATGTATACTAATTTACTTCTCTGAAAACGAGGCCATTCTCTTGATACAGTGGGCTAGGTTCTCGAAGGGTAAGGTATTCGGTAAGAGGAATTTCTTCATACCAATTAGAAACGTTCGCAAACGTTTTGACTCTCCACTCTGACATTCAACTCGTGAAATAAGGTGTATAGGGCCGAAACTCTGCCGCGGATTTACACCCGGAACACCTTGCTTTCCTCTCGCAAAGACATGATAGGTTATTCCATTGACTTAATCGTTCACCTCTCAAGGATTGTGTATCGTTCTGAACTGCTTGCCCCGATCTTCTAATCCATACATTAAATTAAGGTGGTCGTCTATATAATGAATAGTAATAAGTTCCTTTGAACATGATGTTATACTTTCGATACAGCGTTTTTGGTTGTCGGAAGGTCAGGTCCTCGGTAAAATGTCTGGCGCTATACCAATGAGTAACTTTCTACAACGGTTTGACTAAGTACTATAACATTTATATCGTCAACTAGGGTGTCAATGGCCAACAGTGTTCTGTGGAGTTAATCTCGGAATACCTGGTTATTCGCTTGGTATTACTGGATATGTGAAGCCATCGCTTAGCTGTGCGACTCTCAAGAAAGGTGGTAACGTTCTCCAACGACTTGAATCTCGATATTGCTACTCAAACAGTCCCTCTGCCAAAATGTCTTCTGATTTGTTTTTGCGCGAACAGTAAGTAAGACACTCCCTACAGCAGTTTAATATTCTCGGCAGGTAATGTATTCGGCAAATTGGATGACTTTATTCGAATTGGTTATGATCTCCGACGATTTGTCCCTCTGCTTTAATATTCAAATCGAGAATAAAGGCGTCTATTGCCAATACTTTCCAACGAATTTTCTCCTGGGCAACCTGGTTTGACTCACGGAATCTCATGATAGGTGATGCTATTGGCATAGCCGTTCGACTCTCAAAGAAGGTGGTATCGTGCTCGATCGGTTTGACACTCGATCTTCTAGTTCATACATGAAGTGGAAGTGCCCGTCACCGAGATGGGGACTAACCTCTTTCCCTGAACACGCAGTTATACTCTCGATACAGCCGGTTAGTTTTCAGGGGATAGGGTCTTCAGAAAAACGTTAAACTCTTTAGTAAACGGTAACGATCTACACCGGTTTGACAGTCTACTTTAACATTCATGCCCTGAACTAAGGTGTCTATAGTTAATACTGATCATCGGATTTACTCCTGGAATACCTGGTTTGGCTCTAGGAATCACAGCAAGCTGAAGCTATTGACATAGCCGTTCCATTCGCAAAGAAGGATGTAATGTTCTCGAACGGTTTGACAGTCGATCTTCTTCTTTAAACATGAAACTATGGTGACAGTCACTTAAACTTGTACCTATCTGTTTATCTGATAACGAATATGAACACTCGAATCAGCGGGATAGGTTCTCGGATGGTAAGGCCTTCGGAAATGAGTTTGACTACATGCCAATATGTAACGGTCTACGGTGGTGTGAATCTGTACTTTATTTCTCATACCGTGAATTTCGGTGTTTATGACAATACCGTACTGCGCATTTACTTCCGGAATACCTGGCTTGTCTCTCGGACACACAGGATATGTGAAGCTATTTACTTTGATGCACGACTCTCAATGAAGTTGATAACGTTCTGGAACGGTTTGGCTCTCGATCTTCTCATTCGAATCCAAAATTGAGGTGTGATTCTTATATAATGCCTAGCAATTTGTTTCCGTGGGCAGTTTAACTGACACTTGCTGTAGCGTGTAACGTTCTTGGAAGGTAATGTATTCGGTAAAATTGTGTGACTCCATATGAACTGGTAATGTTCTCCGACGGCTTGACCTTCTACTGTAATAATCATACCGTGAATTATGGAATCTATTGCCAATATTGATCAGCGGTGTTACCCCTAATATAACTGGTGTGACTCTCGGAATCACAGGATATGTGAAGCTGCTGACTATGCAGTGTGGACGCTCAAAGAAGATGGTACCATTTTCGAACGCTTTGACTATCGGTGTTGATATTTATACAAAAAATTTGTGTCCGTCCACTAAGATGTCTACCAATTTGTTTCCGTGAGCAACAAGCGAGACACTCTCTACAGCGTGTTAGGTTCTCGGAAGGTATGGTATTCGGTAAAAAGAATGACTTGAGACGAATTGGTAATTTCCGCCGACGGTTTGACACCCAATTTTAATACTCATACTGAGAATTATGGTATCTATTGCAATACTGTGGTGCGGATTTACTCCTGGAATACCTGGCTTAATTCTAGGCATCACAACATGCGTGAAGCTATTGACTTCGCCGTTCCCACCTAAATAGAAGGTGGTCGCGTTCCCGAACGGTTTGACTGGCAATTTTTATATCCATACATGAATATAGTGCTTTCTTCTGCGAATGTGTCTACTAATTTGTATCCGTGAACACTAAGCAACACACTCGGTGCAGCGGGAAAGATTCTCGGAGGATACGGCAATTGGTATAATGGCTGAATTTATACCAATTACTAATGATCTCCAACGGTTAAACTCTGAACGTTAATATTCATACCGCGATATAAGGTGTCTATTGCCAGTTCAGTTTATCGGATAAACCTCCGGAATACCTGGTGTGACTATCGAAATAACAGGCTACGTTCAGCTATTGACTTAGCCGTTTGTCCCGTCAAGAATGTGGCATCTTTCTGGAAGGTTTGGTTCCCGATTATTATACTAATGCATAAAAATAACGTTTCCCAATGCTGAAATGTCTAATAATTTGTTTCCATGAGGAATAAGCATAACACTCGGAACAGCGGGTTAGGTTCTTCGAAGTTAGGACTTCGGTAATACGTTTGACTTTATACCAATAGATATTGCTCTCAAAAAGATTGACGCTCTTCGTTAATAATCAAACTGTATATTAAGGAGTTTATTGCAAATACTGTTCAGCCGATTTACTACCGGAATACCAGGTTTGAATCTCGAAATCTCAGGATAGGTGAAGCTGTTCACTTAGCCGTTCATCTCTCACAGAAGGTGGCAACGTACTCGTGCGGCTTGACACCCGATCTACTTCTTCGTAATGCAATTAAGGTGCCCGTAACAAAAATGTTTACTAATTTCTATCACTGAACAGGAAGTTATACTCCCGATACAATCGGTTTTTTTTCCGGGGGATAAGGTCTTCTGAAACACATTTGACTTTAGAGCAATTGGTGACGATATAAACCGGTTTAACGCTCCACTTTCTTTATTTATACCGTGAATTAATGTGTCTATTGGCTGTACTGTTCAGCGGATTTATCCAGGAATACTTGCTTTGACGCTCCGAATCACTGGATAGGTGATGCTATTGACTTATCCGTCCGACTCTCAAAGAGGAATGTATCGTTCTGAAACGGTATGAACCTCGATCTGCCAACTCATTCATGAAGTGAAGGTGACCGTCACAGAAATCAATACTAATTTCTTTCCCTGAACACGAAGTCAAACACGCGATTAAGCGGGATGTGTTCGCGGAAGGTAAGGTCATCGGTAAGACGTTTGACATTATAACAATTGAAAAAGTTCACAAACGGTGTGACGCACAATTTTATTATTCAATCTGTAAATTAAGGTGTATATTGCCAACACTGTTCCCCGCAATTCATGTCGGAATACCTATGTGACACTCGGTATCCCTGGAATGGTGAAGCTATTGATTTAGCCGTTCATCTCTAGCAGAAGGTGGTAACGTCCTCGAGCGGTTATATCGCTCGATATTCTAATTCATACATTAAAATAAAGTTCCCGGCACTGAAATGAATGCTAACTTCTTTCTCTGAAGCCGAAGTTATATGCTCGATGACTTTATGGAAATTGGTAACGTTCTCAAATGGTGTGACGATCTATTTTAATATTCAAACCGTGATCCAAGGTGTCTCTTGCCATTACTGTTCTCCAAACTTACTGCCGGAATAAGCTTGTTTCACTCGAGGTATCTCAGCATAGGTGAAGCTACACACTTAGGCGTTCGTCTTTCACAGAAGGTGGCAACGTTCTCGAGCGGATTGGTCCTCAACGTTCTAGTTCGTACACGAAGTTTAGGTGCCAGCCACAGAGAGGAATAATGATTTCTTTCTCTGGATACGATATTACCCTCTCCATACTGCCGGTTAGTTTTTCCGAGCGTAAGGTCTTCGGTACGACGATTGACTATATAGCAATTGGTATTGCTTTCAAATGGACTGACGCTCTACTTTATCTTTTAAACCTTGAATTAAGGTGTCTATTGCAAAAAATCTTGAGGGCATTTACTTCCGGAAAACCTGTTTTTATTCTCGGAATCGCAGTTGAGGTGAAGCAATTGACCTCGCCGATCGTCAATCAAAGAAGGTGATAACGTTATCGGACAGTTTGATACTTGATCTTCTCATTCAAACATGAAATTATGGTGTCCCTCTTCTGAAATGTCTTGTAATTTGATTCTCTGAACACGATGCGGCACCCACGATACAGCGGGTTATGATCTCGACGGATAAGGTATTCGGTAAGGATTATGACGTTATTCCAATTGTTAAATTCCTCAATCGTTTTGACGCTCTATCTTGATATACAAACTGGGTATTAGTGTGTCCATTGCCAATACTGTTCAGCGGTTTTGCTCCTAACATACCTCGTATGACCTTCGGCATCACAGGATAGTTGCAGCTATTAACTTAGTTATGCGAATCTCAAAGAAGGTGGTAACGTTCTAAAACGGTTTGACCCTTGACCTTACAATTCACACATGAAATTAAGGTGCGCATCACTGAAATGAGTACTAATTTATTTATCTGAACACGAAGTTATTCTCTCGATACTGCGGGTTAGCTTCTCGGCCTATGGCTTTATAGCCACTCGTAACATTGTCAATCGGAGTGACGCTATATTTTAATATTCAAGCTATGGCAGTAAGGTGTATAGTTCCAATAGTGCTCAGCGGATTTGCTACCGGAGCTACTGGTTTGAATCTCGGAATCACAGGGGCGGTGAAGCTATTGACATAGCCGTGCGTCTCCCACAAAAGGTGGCAACGTCTTCGAGCGGTTTGAACCTCGATCATCTAATTCAGGCATGAAGTTAATATGCACGACATTGAAACGAATACTAATTACTTTCTTTGAACACGAAGTTATACTCTCGAAGAGGCGGGCGAATATCGCGTAAGGTATCGCGGTCGGTAAAACTTTTGACTGATTACCAATTGGTACCGTTCTCCAACGGTGTGCCGTTCAGTTTCAATATTGACACCGTCGAGTATGGTGCCTATTTCCAAGACTGTTCAGCGGATTCACTCCCGGAATACCTGATTTCAATCTCAGAATCACAGGAGTGGTGAAGCTATTGACTTGGCCGTTCGTACCTCATATATCGCGGTAACGGTCTCGAAGGGTCTGACACACGATCTTCTCATTCATACATGAAATTAATGCGCGCGTCATTAGAGTGAACGCTAATTCGCCCTCTGAACACGATGTTGTACCATCGATGAAGCGGGTGAAGTCCGCGGAAGGTCAGGTCTTCAGTAAAACGTCTGACTCTATACTAATTTCAAACGTTCTCAAACGGCGTGACGCTCTACATTGATATTCAAACCGTGACTAAAGGTGTCCATTGTCTATACTGTTCTGCTGCTTTACTCTTGGAGCACCTGGTTTGACTCTCGGAATCATAGGATAAGTGATGCTACTGACTTAGCCATTCGACCCATAAAGAGGGTGGTTCCGTTCGCGAACTGTGACACTCGACCTTCTAATTCATACAAGAAGTAAAGGTGCACTTCACTGAAATCAATATTAATTTGCTTCTCTGAGTACGGAGTTATACTCTCGATACAGAAGGTTGGGATCTCCGAGTGTAAGGTATTCTATAATAAGAATTAGTTTACACCAATTAGTAATGATCACAGATGGTTTGACTCTCTACAATAATATTCATACTCTTAATTATGGTGTCTATTTCCAATACTGTTCAGCAGGTTGACAACAGGAATACCTGATTTGACTATCAGAATCACGGAATAGGTGAAGCTATTGATTTAACCGTACGACTTCCAAAGAAGGTGGGAACGTCCACGAACGGTTTGACCCTTGCATATTCTACTCCTTCATGAAAATAGGGCGTCCATCTGGTAAAATGTCTACTAATACGTTCCTGTGAGCCCAGAATACGACAGCTGCTACGACGGCTCAAGTTCTGGGAATGTGTTGTATAGGTTAAAAACAATGATTTTGTACCAATTGGTATTGTTTTCCGACGGTTTGCCTCTTAACCTTAATATTCATGCCCTGAATTAAAGTGTTTATTGCCAATATTATTAAGCGCATTTACTCCAAGATTGCGTGGCCTGACTCTCGCAGTAGCAGGATCTTTGTAGCTATTGGCATAGCTGTGCGACATTCAAAGTAGGTGGGATCGTTCTCCAACAATACGACTCTTGATCTTGCTATTGACACAGCATAAAACTGTCCGTTTGCTAAAATGCCTACTAATTTCCTTGCGTGAGCACTTAATATGATAGCCGATACTGCGGGTTTGGGTCTACCAAGGTAAGGAATGCAGTAAAAAGTATGACTTTATACCAATTCGTTATGATCTCCAACGGATTGACTATCTACTCCAATTTTTAAACCGGTAAATTAGGTATCTATTGCCAGTGATGTTAAGCGGATTTACTTCTGGAATGCCAGTCTTGATTCTCGGAACCACAAGTATAGGTGAAGCTATTGAATAAGTCGTTCGACCATCGATGAACCTGGTAACGTTCTCGAACTGTTTGACATTGGATCTTCCAAATCATAGGAGAAACTAACGAGCCCGTCAGTAAAATCATTACTAATATGGTTCCTTGGTCACGGAGCTATACCGACCGTTCACCGGTATATATTCTCAGAAGTTAAGGTATCCGTTAAAGAATTTGACGTTGTACAAATTTGTCGCATTGTCAAACCGTTTGACGCTCTACTTCAATATTCAAACCAAGAATTAAGGAATCTAATGCCAATACCGTTCAGATAATTATCTTCCGGATGCCTGGTTTGACTTTCGGAATCGCAGGATGGCTGAAGCTATTGTCTTCTCCTTTCAAACTTCAAGTAGTGCGGTAACGTTCTCGGACTGTTTGACGGTCTATCTTCTAATGCATACAAGAACCTATGATGTCCATCACTAAAATGTATACTATTGTCTTCCACTGAACACGAAATTATGCTCTGGATACGGCGTGTTAGCTCCTCGGTAGGTAAAGCTTTTGGTAGAAGGTTTGTCTGTATACCAATGAGTAGAGATCTACATCGTGTTGACGGCCCGCTTGAATATTTATGACGTGAATCACGGTGTCCATTGCCAATATTTTTCAGCGTATTTATGCCTGCAATACCTGGTTTTGCTGTCGGAATCATTGGACAAGTGAAGCCATTAACTCTGACGTTTGATTCTCATCTAGGGGTAGTTACGCTCTAGAACGGCTTTACTCTCGACATTCTAATTTATTCATGTAATTAAGGTGCCTACCTCTATTGTGTATTGTAATTTGTTTCTCTGAACACGATGTTATACTCTCGATACAGCTGATTAGACACTCGCATGCTAAGGCCTTCAGTAAAAGGTTTGACTCTATACCAATTGGTAACACTCTCAAATGGAGTGACGCTCTACTTCATTATTAAAACCGTGTATTACGTTGTATAATGCCAACACTGTTCTTCGAATTTACACCCGGAATACCTGGTTTGACTCTCGCAACCATAGGGTAGGTGAAGCTAATATCTAGGGCGATCAATTCGCATCTACAGTGGCACCGCTCTCGAACGGTTTTACCATCGACCTTCTAACTCATACATGAAATTGAGGTGCCCGTCGCTAAAATGTAAATTAATTTGTTATTCTGTACACGCTGTTTTACCACAGATACAACGGTCTAGGCTTTCGGTGGGTGTGGTCATCTGTAAGACGACCCACTATATTCATGTTGGTACCGATCTCAAAATTACTGACGCTCTACTTTAGACTCAAACCGCGAAGTAAAGTGTGCATTGCCGGTGCTGTGCAGAGCACTTAATTCCATAATACCTGGTTTGACTCTAGGAATCACAGGATAGGCGTACCTACTGTCTTAGCTTCCTCGATTTTAAGGAATATAGTAATGTTTTCGAAAGGTTTGGCAATCGATCGTGTAATTCATGGATGGAGTCACTCCGCCGTACAACATTATCAATTAAGACAACGTAATCCTTTTTAAGCAATACATTACCCTCCGAGAACCTATCCCGCTGAAACGAGTGTCTATCATAGTTTTCACGGACACAAATGCAGACATACACCTCAGTTTCACGTATGAATAGCAAAATTGAGGGTCAAGCTGTTCGAGCAGGTTAACACCTTGTTTTAGAGTCGTACTGCTCAGTTCATAGCTTCTCCGATCCTGTTATTCCGAGGGTCAGACCAGGAATTCCAGGAGTCTATCCGCAGAATAGTACTGGCAATAGGCACCTTAATTCTCAGTACAAATAGTACAGAGCAGAGTCATACCGTTGTAGAATTTTACCTACAGGTATAGAGTCAAACTTTTTGACCTTCTGCTGTAATACTCATAGCGTGAATTAAAGTGTCCATGCCAATGTTGTTCAGTGAACTTACTCCTGGAATTCCAGGCTTGACTCTCAGAATCCCAGGATAGATGAATCTGTTGACTCCGTGGTTTGACAAAAAAAGAAAGTGGAAAAGTTCTTACACAATTTCTATCTCGATCTTCTTACTCATACATGAATTTAAGGTGATCGTCACTAAAATGTATACTCATTTGCTTCTCTGAACGCTAAGCTATACCCACGATACAGCTGGTTTTGTTCTCGGAAGGTAAGGTGTCCCGTATGGAGTATGACATATCGTCATTGATATATATCAATTGATTACGTTCACCAGCGGTTTGGCTTTTTACTTTAATGATTATACCGTGAATAGCGGAGACTATTGACAATAATTTTCAGCGCGTTCAGTCCTGGAATTCCTGATTTGCATCCCGGAATCGCATGATAGCTGCAGCTATTTATTTGGCTGTTCGTCTCCCACAGAAGGTGGTAATGTTCTCGAACGCTTTGACCCTCGATATTCTAATCCCTAATGAAATTAAGGACACCGTCACTAACATATTTACTAATTTGATTCTCTGAGCACGAAGTTACTCTCTTGATAAAGCGGGTGTGGTTCGCGGAAGGTACGGACATCCGTAAAACGTTTGACTTTATAGAAATTGGTGACCATCGCAAACGGTTATACGCTCAATTTTAATATTCAATATGTGAATTAAGGTGTCTATTGCCAACACTGTGAAGCGGAATTTACTCCCGGAATTCCTGATACGACTATCGAAATAAAATGATACGTGAAGCTTTTGACTTTACCGTTCGACTCTCAAATATGGTGGGAACGATCTCGAACAGTTTGATGCTCGATCTTCTAATTCACATATGAGATAAAGGTGTCAGTCTCCTAAAACGTCTACTAATTTGTTCCTCTGATCCCGAAGTTATACCCACGATAGAGCGGGTTATGTTTCCGGAGGGTAGGGTATCTGCTGACGAGTACCACGTTATATCAACTGGTAACGTTCTCCAGCCTTTTGATTCTGTATTTTAATATTCATACAGTCAGTTGAGGTGTTTATTGCAAATACTGATTTTGGAATTGCAGGATAGGTGTAGCTATTTATCTAGAAGATCGGCTCTCGATGATGGTGGTAACGTTGTGCAACGGTTTGAACATCGCTCTTTCAATTCGTACATGAGAGTAATGAGCCTCGCACTAAAATGTATACTAATTAGCTTATCTTATCACGAGGATATACTCTCGACACATTGGGATACGTTCGCGGAAGATAACGTCCTCTGCATAGCGTATATGGTTATACCAATTTGTAACGTTCTCAAATGGATAGACGCTCTATATTATTATTATAGCGTCTATTATAGTGTCCGATGCCAATACTGTGCAGCGGATTTTCTCCTGGAATACCTAGTTTGACTTTCGAAATCACACGATAGGTGTACTTATTGTCATAGCCGTTCGATCCTCAAAGAAGATGGTAACGTCCCCGAAATGTTTGACACACGATCTTCATAATTCATGCATGAAATTATGGTGCCCGACACTAAAATGCATACGAATTTGCTTCTCCGAACATTAAGTTGTACTCTCGATACAGCGGGTACATATCTTGGAAGGTGAGGCCTTCGGATAAAAGTTTGACTTTATACCAATTGGTAAAGTTCTCCGACGGATTGACCTTCTACTTTAATGTTCATACCGTCAATTATGACGTCTATGACCATCACTGTTCAGCGGATAGACATCCTGAATAACTAACCTGACTATCGGAATCGCAGGATAGGTGCAGCTATAGACTTAGCCATTCGTCTCTCACAGATGGTGCTAACACTCCCGAAAGGTTTCAACCTCGATCTTCTACTTCATGCATGGAAGTAAGGAGCACGTCCGAAAATTGAGTACTAGTCCTTACCTCTGAGCCCGGTGTTATAATCTCGATAAAGCGGGTTAGTTTTTCGGAGGGTTTAGCATTCTGTAAGACATTCAACCCTATACGAATAGTTAACGTTCTACAACGGCATGACGGCCTGCTTTAATATTCAAACCGGGAATGAATGTATCTATTGCCAAATCTGTTGAGCGGATTTACTCCCGGAATACCTGGTTGCGCTCTCGGAATCGCAGGATCCGTGGAGCTACTGACTTAGCCGTTCGTCTCACACAGAATATGGCAACTTTCTCGAAATGTTAGACGCTCGACCTTCTTATTCATAATGAATAATGACAACATGAAAGTGACAACTGAACTTTGACTTTATAGCGATTAGTGCGTTTCCATACGGAGTGACGCTCTATATTAATATTCATTCCCCGAATATATTTATCTATTGCCAATACTCCTTAGCGCATTTGCGACAGGAATATCTTGGTTGACTCTCGGAATCATAGGATAGTTGAAGCTCATAACTAAGGCGTTCGATTCCGAACTAATCTTGTAACGTTTCCGAACGGAATTACACACGACCTTATAATTCATATATGAAATTAATGTGTCCGTCACGAAGGTGTGAATTAATTTGTTCCCCTGAACACGATGTAATACTCCCGATACAACGGATTGGGGTTTCGTTGGGTAAGGTCATCATTGAGATGTTTGACTTTATAGCCATTGGTAACGTTCGACAACGTTTGGACGTTTCGCATTAATATTCAAACCGTGAATTAAATTATCTTTTGCCAACATTGTTCAGCGGATTTACAACTGGAATACCTGGTATGAATCTCGGAAACACAGGATATGTGAAGCTATTGACAAAGCTGCTCGAATATCACACAAGTTGGAAATGGCCTCGAACGGTTTGACCCTCAGTTTTCTAATTCCTACTCGAAATCAATATGCCATCACTATAATCTATAGTAACCTGATTCTTTAAACCCGAAGTTATACTCTCGTTACTGGGGTTAGTTTATTGGAGGGTAAGGTCTTCAATAAAACATTGACTTTATACGAATTCTTGCTTATTGCCAATACTGTACAGCGGATTTACTCTCGGATTACCTGGATTGACACTTGGAATCTCAGGATAGGTGAAGCTACTAACCTGGCCGTTCCTCTCCCACGGAAGGTTGTAAATTTCTCGAATGATTTGACGATAGACAATTTAATTCATACATGAAGTTATGGTGCACGTCACAGAATTGAATACTAATTTGTTTCTCTGAACGCGAAGTTATAATCCTGATACAGCGTGTTAGGTTCCGTTACGGTAAGTCTTTCGGTAAAATGTTTGATACAATGCCAATATGTAACGTTCTATGACGGTTTGACTGTCTATGTTAATATTTATACCGTGAATTGTGGCGTCTATTGCCAATACTGATCAGCGGATTTACTCCTGTAATGCCAGGCTTGACTCTCGGAATCACAAGTTTAGGTGAAGCTACTGACTCTCCCATAAGCTGGGAACGTTCTGAAACTGTTTGGCACTCGATCTTCTAATTCATACATGAAGGTAATGTACCCGTCACTAAAACGCATACATATTTATATCTCTGATCTCGAGTTTATGCTCTTGAAAGAGACGGTCAATTTCTCGGATTGTAAGGCCTCCGGTAAAATGTTTTACTCTATTCCAATGCGTAACGTAATCCAACGGTTTGAAACAGTACTTCAATATTCCTATCGTGAACTAAGGTGTCTATAGCCAATGCTGATCAGTAGATTTACTACTGAAATTAGTTGTTTGGCTCTCGGAATCGCATTATGCCTTATGCTACTAACTTAGCCGTTCGAATCTCATTGAATGTAGTAACGGTCTCAAGCGGTTTGACCATCGTTCGTCAAATTCATACATGTAATTAACGGGCTCGTCGCTAGGACGAATGCTAATTCGTCCCACTGAACACTATGTCATGTCCTCGATAGAGCCGGTTAATTTTTCCGGGGGATAAGGCCTTCGGTAGAACGTTTGACTATATAGGAATTTATAACAATCTCTAACGGCTTGAGGCTGACCTTTTATATTCATACCGTGAATTAAGGGGTCCATTGCCAAGACAGTTCTGCGGATTTACTCCAGGAACACATGATGTGACTCTACTACACAGGATATCTGAAGCTATTGAGCTATCCGTTTGGATCTCTTAGAAGGTAGTAACGGTCTAGAAATGATTGACCGTGGATTTTATAATTCACACATTAAATTGATGTAGTTGTCACTAAAACTTATATTACTTTGTCCCGCTGGACACGATATTATACTCTCGATACAGCGTTTTAATTTCTCGGAGGGTAAGGTCATCGGTATAACGTTTGACTTTATAGGAATTGGTAACCGTATTTAACGGTTTGACGCTCTTCGTTAATATTCATACCGTGAATTAAAGTGTCTATTGCCAATACTGTTTAACGGATTTATTCCCAGAATAATTGCTATGGCTCTAGGAACCATAGGATAGGCGAAGCTATTGGCTTAGCATTTCGTCTTTCATATAATGTGGCAACGTTCTCGAATGGTTTGGGCCACGATATTTTAATTCGTACATGAAGTTAAGGTGCCCGTCACCGAAGTGATTACTAATTTATTTCTCCCAACACGAGCTTATACCCTCGATGAAACCGGTGAGGTTGACGGGAGGCAAGGTCTTCGGTAAAACTGTTGACTTTATAGCACTTGGTAACGTTCGCAAACGGTCTGACGCTCTACTTTAATATTCAAACCGTGAATTATGGTATTTATTACCAATAGTGTTCAGCGGGTTTACTCCCGAAATGCCACATTTCAATCTCGGAATCGAACGAGAGGTGAATCTATTGACATAGCCGTTCGATACTCAAAGAAGGTGGCATCGTGCTCAAACGGTTTGACCAACTATCTTGTAACTCAAACATGAAATTAAGCTGCCTGTCACTCAAATGCATACTAATTTGTTTCCCGTATCACGAAGCTATAATCCCGATACGGCAGGATAGCTGCACCGAAGGTGAGGCTTTCGGTAGTGTGTTTGAGTCTATAACAATACGTATCGGCCTCCCACGATTTGACCGCCTACTTTGGAGCTAATGCCGAGAATTCGGGTGTCTATTGCCTATGCTGTACAGAGGATGTACTCCCAGATTGACTGGTTTGACTGTCGGTATCACAGGATAGTTGCAGGTATTGACGTAGCTGTGCCACTCTTAAAGAAGGTGGCTACGTTCTCGATCGGTTTGCCCTCGATATTCCTATATATGCACGATAATAATGTATCCGTCTGCTAAAATGTCTAATAATTCGATCACGTGAAAACTAAGGACACAATTGCTGCAGCGTGTTACTTTCCCAGAGGTAAGGAATTGGGTAAAGCGAATGACTTTATTCCAATTGGTAACGTTCTCCGACAGTTGGACTCCCTACTTTAATATTCATACCGTGATGTAACGTGCCTATTGCTAATACTGTTTAGTGGATTTTATCCGGAATACCTTGTTTGACGATCGGAAATCATAGGATAGGTGGAGATGCTGACGTAGACGTTCGACTATCGAAGGAGGTGCTAAAGTTCGGAAACGGATTGACCCCCGATCTTCTAATTCACACATGACGTTAAGGTGCCCGGCATTAAAATCTGTTGTAACTTTATCCACTATACACAATGTTATACTATCGATGCAGCGGGTTAGCATCTCGGGTGGTAAGGCCTTCTGGAAAAAGTTTAACCTTATATAAATGGGTAACGATCTACAATGGTATGATGGTCTGCTTCAATATTCATACCGTGTGTTAATTTGTCTACGGCCAACGCTGTTCAGCAGCCTTCCTCCAGGAATATCCGGTTGGACTATCGGAAACACAGGTCAGGTGAAGCTATTCATATAGCCGTTTGTATCTTACAGAAGGTGACAACTTTCCCTATCGGTTTGACTCTCGATCTTCTAATCCATACATGAAGTTAAGTTGCCCGTCACTGAAATGAAGACTTCTTCCTTTCTCTGAACAGGATGTTATACTCTTGTTGAAGTCGGTGAGATTCGCGGAAGTTATCGCCTTCGGTACGCGTTTGACTTTATGCCAATTGGTAACGTTCTAAATCGGTTTGACGCTCCATTTTAATATTCCAACCTTGAACTATGGTTTCTATTGGCAATACTGTTCAGCGCATTTGCTCCTGGAATACCTGGGTAAACTCTTGGAATATCAGGATCTGTGAAGCTATCGACATAGCCGTTTGTCTCTCACAGACGGTTGCAAAGCTCTCGAGCGGATTGACACTCGATTTCCTTATTCAAAGACGCAACAAAGGTATCCGTCACTAAAATATAGACTAATTTGTATCTCTGAACTAGTAGTTATGCTATCGATACAGCGGGTTAGGTTCGCGAAAAATAAATGCCCTCGGTGTGAAGCTTCACTACATACGTATTGGTAAACTTCTACTACGGTTTGACTCTGTACATTGCCAATACTATTGCGAATACTGTTCAGCGGATTTTCTCCCGGAATACCTGATTGGACACTCGAAAACACAGGATGGGTGAAGCTATTGACTTAGCCGTCTGAATCTCAAACATGGTGGTAGCGCTCTCAAACGGCAAGACCCTCGAGTTTTCGATTCATGCATGAAATTAAGGTGCTCGACACTAAGATGTATAAGAGCTAGTATCTCCGAACACGGTGTAATACACCCGATACAGTGAGTTAGTTTTTCGAAGGGAAGGGCATTCTGTAATAAGTTTGACCCTACACCTATAGGTAATGCCCTACAACGGCTTGACGCGTTACTTTTAATATTCGAACGGTGAACTAAGCTGTCTACCATACTGTTCAGCGGATTTACTTCCGGAATACCTGGCTTGCCTCCCCGACTCACAGGATAGGTGAAGCTATTGACTTTCCCGCTCGTCTCTAAAATAAGGTTATAGCGTTCTCGAAAGGTGTGACGTTCGATCTTCTAATGCATACATGAAGTTAAGGTGCCAGTCACTGAATTGGAGACTCATTTCTTTATCTGAGCACGAAGTGTAATATACTGTTATGATATATTCCATTTTTTTTTTCAAAATTTCATGTTTTTAATTTCAGAAATTGAATCGTACGTGAAAAGTGCTTTTGGAATTAGTTGAGCATACGTTTGTGACAATATTTTGTTACATAACCTGTTATATTATATGATTGTCTCCATATGTACCTTCGCTGCCGGCACGATACCACTGCAGTCGTTTTGTGATTGCGTTCGGTAGATGGTAACGACACTACCTGATGGTCGTCGGAAATTACTATTGCCTTGATATAGTATCCTATGCATCTTTCCCCAGTTTTCCGTTTATTTATTCATACTGAATTTACTGTTGTGATATTTTCAATTTTTTTTTCATGATTTCCAATTTTAATTTTAAGAAACTTTATTTCCCAGTAATAGTGTCTTTGGAATTAATTGAGCCTACACGTTTATGACATTATCATGTTTAAAACATTATCATTTGATATGATTGTCTGTATAAGTACCTACGCTGTCGGAGCTACACGACTGGCCGGGGCTTGTAGTTGCGTTCGGGAGATCGGAGCGACACTACTGTATGGTCTATCTTAATTTCTGTAACCCTGCTTTTGCACCGTATGCATCCCCCCCCCCCAATTCTCCCATTTATTTACACGCACTGTAATTTAATGTTATAATATTTTCGATTTTTTCAAAATTTTCATTTCTTATTTGAAGAAATTGTATGACCTTGTGAAAGTGTCTTTGCAATTTATAGAGTTTACGTTTATGATATTATTTCCTTACCCTCATTGATAATTCATGTGATTGGCTGTATGGGCACGTATGCTTGCAGACTGACATTGCAGGTGTGGTATTATAGTCGCGTGCTGTAGATCGGGGCGGCATAATGCATGGTCATTGTTAATTACTTTAACAATAAGATTGTACTGTACGAATTCTTTCGCAGTTTTCTATTTATATCTACATACTGAAATTTACATGTAAGATATTTCCGATTTTCTTCAAAATATCCAATTGTTAATATCAAAAATTGTATTTCTCAGTAAATGTGTATCTGGAAATTGTTGAATATACGTTTATGCCAATATTTGGTTATAAGTATTGTTATTTTATACGGTTGACTGTATACGTACCTACGCTTCCTGCACGACACAACTGGAATTATGCTGTAGTTGTGTTCACATGATCGGAGCGACTCAGCTGTATGGTCTTTGTCAATTTCTTTAAACCCTATGTTGTAGCGTTTGCAATCTTTCGCAGATTTCTGTTTATTTCTACATATTAAAACTTACTGTTTTGATATTTTCAATTTTATTTTCCAGAATTTTCAATTTCAAGTTTAAAAAATTATATTTCTCCGTAAATGTGTCTTTGGTGTTACGTGAGTGTACGTTCATGATATTATGTTGTTAAATTTATTGTCATTTTAAATGATTGTCTCTATACGCACGTTCGATGCAATGCGCGACTGGACTGGAGTGGTCGTGCAGTTACTTTCTGTGGATAGGGGCGGCACTACTCGATGGCTTTCGTTAATTTATTTAACTCAGATTTTGTACCGTAATCATTTTCTCCTAGTGGCCCATTTACTTATGCGTACTGTAATTTACTGTTGTGATATTTTCGATTTTTTTTTTTTCATAATTTTCAATTTCAATTTTAAGAAATTGTATTTCCCATTAATAGTATCTTTGGAAATAGTCGAGTATTCCTTTGTGACATTATTCTGTTATACTTATTGTTATTTTACATGATTGCCTCTATACGAACCTACGGTGCCAGTGTAACACGACAGGCGATGTCTTTTTGTTTTGTACGGCGGAGCAAAGCAGCAGTAGTGTGTGATCTTCGATAATTTCACTAGCATAGATGTACCGCTTGTGATTTCATCCAGTCTGCATTTGTTTATATATTCTGTGATTTGCGGTTACGATATTTTCGATTTACTTCGAAATTTCTATTTTTCGTTGATAAAATTGCGTTTGATAGTAAAAGCGTCTTTGGAATTTGTTGAGCTTACATTTATGGCATTAGTATGTTGATCTTATTCGTATTTAATATGATTGCCTGTACACGTACCTACGCTGGCGGGGCGATACTAATGGCGATGCCCTGTATTTGAGTACGGCGGATCGAAACGGCACTACTGG
Source organism: Lasioglossum baleicum (assembly GCF_051020765.1). NCBI lineage: Eukaryota > Metazoa > Arthropoda > Insecta > Hymenoptera > Halictidae > Lasioglossum > Lasioglossum baleicum. The sequence goes on from NW_027469168.1 coordinate 362,653, forward strand.
AGTGTCCTAATTAGTTTCGTTGAACTTAATTTTGTATGATATGTATTGAATCCCGGTCATCCATTTATTTAATCATACTGTAACTTACTGCTTTGATATCTTCGACTTGTTTTTTAAATTGTCAATTTTCAATTTTGAAAATTGAATTCCTTAATAATATTTTCTTTTGAATTAGTTGAGTTTACGTTTATGATAATATTAAGCTGAACTTATTGTTATTTTATTTTATTGTCTGTGTACATACCTACGCTTTCAGTGCGGCTCGACTGGAATGACCTCGTGGTTATGTTCGGTAGATCGGAGTGATGCTACTGTATTGTCACCGTAAATTTCTATAACCTGGATACTATACTGTGGAAACTCTTTTACATTCTTCCTTGTATTTCAACTAACTGTAATTTACTGATATGAGACATTAAATGTTTCCCAAAATTTTCAATTCTTAGTTTAAAGCATTGTGTTTCTTAGTAACAGTGTCTTTGGCATTAGATGAGTGTACGTTTATGTCAATATATTGTTAAACTTATTCTTTTTTTATACGATGGTCTCTATACGCACCTGTGCTTCCGCAGCGTCACGACTGGAGTGGTCTTGCTGTTGCATTCGGTTGAGCGGAGCGGCAATACTCTTTGAACATTGCTAGTTTCTTTATTCTTAACATTGTACAGTAAGAATTCATTCGCAGTTATATATTTATTTCTACGTGCAGTAATTTACTGTTATGGTACCATCGATTTTTCATAATTTTCAATTCTATACTCCCGGAGCGACACGGCTGGAGTGGTCTTGCAGTTGAGTTCGGTGGATCGGAGCGACACTATTCTATGGTCGTTGCTAATTTCTTTCAACTTTTTATGATATTCTCGATCTCTTTTTTTAACTTCCAATCTTTTATTTCAAAAATTGTACTTTTTGTAAAAGTGCCTTTGGAATTAAAGGAGTCTAACTTTAAGGAAATATTTTGTTAAATATGTTGTCAAATTAAATGATTGTCTGTATACGCACCTACGCTACCGATACTACACGGCTGGAATTATTTTGTAGTTGCGTTCAACAGATCGGAGCGACACTACAGCATGGTCCTCGATAATTTCATAACCAGGTCTTTGTGCCGTATGCATTTTATCCCAGCCATCCATTTAATAACACATACTGCAATTTACTTTTATGATATTTTCGATCTGTTTCATAGCTTCCAGTCTTTAAGCTCAAAGACTTTATTCTTTAGGAAAAGTGTCTATGGAATAAGTTGAGTTTACATTTGTTCCAATATTCTCTTATGTTCATTGACATTTTATATAATTATCCCTATACGTAACTACGGCTCCGGAGCGACACAACTGAAGCGGACATGTGGGTGCGTTGGGAAGACAGGTGCGACACTACTGTATGGTCTGTGTTGATTTCATTAACCTTGATATTGTATCGTATGCATTTGTCAGCAGTATTCTGTTTATGTGTACATACTGTAATTTACTGGTATGATACTGCCGACTTTATTTAAAAGATCTATTCTATAATTTCAGGAATTGTATTTTTGTAGGAGAAGTGTCCATGGAATTAGTTAAGTATACGTTGATGACATTATTTTGTTAAAATTAATTGACACGCCTGGAGTGGTCTTGCAGTGGCTATGGCAGATCGGCACGATACACTAGAAGGTCCGCGTTAATTTGTTTGAACTTAATTATGTACCGATGTCATTTATCCCCAGTAATCCATGTATTTATACATACTGTAATTTACGGTTATGACAATTCCCATTTTTTTCATGACTTCCAACTTTGTGTTTAAATTATTGCATTTTTTAGGACAAGTGCTATAGAATTAGTAGAGTGACCGTTTATGACAATATTTTGTTAAATCAGTGGTATTTCATAGAATTGTCTGTATGCGTATCATTGTAAGTAACTATTATGATATATTAGATTCTTTTTTCGAAATTTGCAGTTTTTAGCTTTAAAGATTGTATTTTCTAGAAAAATGTCTTCTGAATTAGTTGAGCTTATGTGTATGACATTATTTTGTTAATGTTGTGGTTATATTATATCGTTGTCTGCACACGTACCTACGCTTGTACAGCGACACGACTGGAATGGCCTCGTAGGTGCGTATGGAAGATGGGAGCGACACTATTATATGATATTCGTTAATTTCCATCACCTTGATGTGGTACCGTATGCATTCTTAGGAAATTTTCCATTTTTTTATACACACTGTAAATTACTGTCTTCATAATTTCGATTTCTATCTGAATTTTGAATTTTTAGGCCAAAAAATTGTATTTCTTAGTATAAGTGCCTCTGAATTATTTGAGTTTACGATTATGAAAATATTTTATTATGCTTGTCGTTATTTTATATGCTTGCCTGTATACGTACCTACGCTGCCGGTGCGACACGACTGTGAATGCCTTTTAGTTGCGAAGGCAGATCGAAAGCGACAATAGCGTATGGTCATTGCTTATTTCTTTAACCTTTCCAATGTATCGTAGGCATTGTTTGGCTGGGTTCCATTTATTTCCACATACTGCAATTAACTTTTATGATATTATCGAATTGTTTCATAATTTCCAGTCGTTAATTTCAATAACTGTATTTTTCAAGAGAATTGTCTATGGAATTAGTTGAGTTTACATTTGTGACAATATCGAGGTTTGCTCCTTCTTATTTTATATGATTGTCTGTGTTCGTATCTCGCTTCCCGCGCGACACGAGTGGAGGGGTCTTATAATTGCGATCGGTATATCGGAGCGACACTACTCTATGAGCTTCGTTAACTTCTTCAACCATAATACTGTACCGTATGGATCACTTCCCAGTCTTCAATTCATTTATACACACTATATATTACGGTTATGCTATTTCCGAGTTTTTCATAATTTCCAGGTTTTCAATTAAAAATTTGTGCTTCATTGTAAAAGTGCTTTTTCAACTGGATAAGTCTACATTTACGCAAATATTGTGTTTAGTTTGTTGTTGTATAATGTAATTGTCTGGATACAAACCTACGCCTCTACAGCAGCACGAATGGAGAGGCCTTGTAGTTGCGATCGGTAGGTCGGAGCTACTCGACTGTACGGTCTTTGTTAATTTCATTACCCTCAATATAGTACTCTCACCATTCTATCGCCGTTTCCAATTTATTTCTATGCATTTGTTCCGAAGTTTTACTTTATTTATACATTCTGCAATTTACTGTTCTATTATTTTCAGATCTCTTTCCAAATTTTCTATTTTTATAACAAGAAATTGTATTTCATAATAATGGTGTCAACGTAATTACTTGAGTGTAGGCTTAAGTGATTTATTTGTTACATATTGCTATCTTATATGACTGTCTGTATGCGAACCTCACCAACACCACTGGCGAGGACATGTAGTTGCGGTCGCCAGACCGAAGCGGCTCTACAGGATGGTTGTTGTTTATTTCTTTATCCATAAGGTGGTGCCGTATGCAATCTTTGAAATTTTCTATTCTTTTGTACATACTGCATTTTACTGTTATGATTTTTCAATTCTTTTCAAAATTCATAAATTTAAATACAGGGACCTGTATTCTGTGGTATACGCGCCTTTTGAATTTGTTGAGTATATGTTTATGACAATGTCCTGTTAAGCTTTTTGACATTTTACACGGTTCTCTGTTTAGGTACCGACGGTGCTGTAGCGACATGGCTGAAGTTGTCTTGTAATTGCGAACGCCAGATCGAAGCGGCATACTGGATGATCTTCGTTAATTTTTTTTAACCATAATATTGTACCGCATGCAATCTTTCGCAAATTTCTATTTACTTCTACATACTGCAATATACTGTTATGATTTTTTGACTATTTTCATAATTTACAACTTTAATTTAAAAAACTGAATTCCATAGAAAATGTTTCTTTGGAATTAGTTAAGTGTAGGTTTAGGATAATAGTTTGTTATGCCTTATGGTATTTTTTTATGGTCTGTATACGTAACTACGATGCCGGAGCGAGACGACTGGCGACGTATTGCAATTGCGTAGAGCAGATCGGAGCGGCACTACTGGATGGTTTTTGATAATTTCTTTAACATTGATATAGTACCGTATGCATTTTATCCTAGTATTCCCTTTATTTATGCAGATTGTTGTATATTGCATTGATATTTCCCATTTTTTTTCAAAACTTCAAACATTTGTTTTTATAATTGCATTTTTTAGGACAAGTGCCATAGAATTAGTAGAGTGAACGTTTATAACAATAGTTTGTTAAATTCTATGTTATGTTATATGATTGCCTCTATATGTACCTACGCTGCCGGCATGACGCGCTTGGACTGCTCTTGCAGTTTCGTATGGTCGATCGGATCGACATTACTGCATGATCTTCGATAACATCGTTAACTTTGATATTGTACCGTCTGCATTTTTACCCAGTCATCCATTTAATTATGCATACTTTAATTTAATGTCTGATATTTTCGATTCTTATCAGAATTTTCAATTTTTAGTATAAAAAATTGTTATCATTGGCAGAAGTGTCTACGGAATTATTTGTGTGTACGCTTATAACAATATAACGATAAATTCTTTGTTATTTTAAATGATTGATGGTATACGTTCCAACACTGCCAGAGTGACACGACTGCCGTAGTCTTGTAGTTTCGTGCGACAGATCGGTGGCGAGTACTGTCTGATCTTTTTTAATTTCTTTATCCTTAATATTGTACCGTATGCATTCTCACGTAGCTTTCTTCTTATTTTAACATGCTGTAATTTACATATATGATATATTCGATTTTTTTTTTAGAATTTGGTAATCTTTGCTTATAAAATTGTATTTCTTAATAAAAGTGTTATTGGAATTAGTTGTGTGTACGTTTATGACAATATTTTGATAAGCTTGTTGTTATTTTATATGCTTGTCTGTATTCATACCTACGATTCAGGACTGTGGTGAACTTCTAGTAGCGTATGTTACATCGGAGCAACGGTAATGGATGGTCTACGTTAATTTCATTAACTTTGAAATACTACCGTATGCATTCCTTCGCATTCTTCCATTTATTTATATATACTGTAATTTACTGATTTAATACATACGTATTTCTTAAAAATTCCCAATTTTTAATATGAATCATTGTTCATTTTATGAAATGTGTCTTCGGAATAAGTTGAGTGTACGTTTATGACATGAGTTTTCAATATTTGTTGTTATATTAAACGACTGTGCGTGTACGCACCTACGATTCCGAAGCGACACGGGTGGAGTTCTCTTGCACTTGCGTTCGGAATATCGGAGCGATGGTGCTGCATGATGTTTGATAATTTCTTTGACCTTGATATTGTAACTTGTGCATTATTTTTCTGCATTCTGTTTATGTCAACATACTGTAATTTACTATTATGATTTCCCCAATTTTTTTCAAAATTATCAATTTTTGGTTTTAAAAATTGTATTCATCAGTAAATGGTCTTTGGAATCCGTCGTGTGTACGTTTATGCTAATATTATGACGAAACTTATTTTTATTTTACATAATTTTCTATATACATACATTCGCTTCCGGGGCGACACGCCTGTTATGGCCTTGGAGTTGCGATCGGCAAATCGGACCGTCACTAGGGTATTATATTCCTTAATTTCTCTCACCTTTATATTGTGCCGAATGCAATCTTTCGATATTCATAATTTATTTCTACATTCTGTTATCTATTGTTATGATATTTCCGATTTTATTCAAACCCTCCTATTATTAAACTCAGAAATTGTATTTTTTAGGAGAAGTGAAAACACCAAAGCAGCAGCATACAATATGTACAAATGAAGGAAAAACTTGGAAAAAATTCTTGCTGCACAATATGATGGTTAAAAACATTATCGATGACCATCCAGTAGTCTCGCTCCGTTCTGTCGTAAGCAACTACAAGACATCGTCAGTCGTCTCACGCAAACAGCGCAGGTACATACACGGAAAATCATACAAAAAAACAATTAGTTGAACAAAATAATATCATACGCGTGCACTGAACTATTTCCAAAGTCACATTTCCTAAGAAGTACATTTTTCTATGATAAAGATTGAAAGCTTTGGAGACAAATCGAAAATATAATTACAGAAAATTAAATAACGTATAAAATAAATGGTCAAATTGGCAAACAATGGATACAGTTTAAAATCATGAGTTACAGAAATTAACGAGGACAATCCAGTATGCTGCTGCAATCTGCCGTACCTAACTACTAGACCACTACAACCGTACCGCGCCCGAAACGTGGGTACGTATACAACGTATCATATAAAATAGAAAGTATTTAACATAATATAGTCATTAACGTACACGCAACTGATTCGAAAGACACTTTTACTAAGACATACAATTTTTTAAAATAATAATTGAAAATTTCAAAGAAAATCGAAAATATCATAACAGTAAATAACAGAATGTATAAATAAATGGAAAAATTGGTGAAAAATTCATACGGAGTAAAATCGTGGTTACAGAAAGAGACGAAGGTCATCCAGTATGCCGCACCGATCTGCCGTACGCACCTGCAAGACCAGACCGGCCGTTTCGCTCCGGAAACGTAAGTACATTTACAGACTATCATATAAAATAACAACAAATTTATCGAAATATCTTCATAAACGTGCACTCAACTACTTCCAAGGACACTTTCTCTACAAAATACAGTTTTTGATGTTAAAAATTTGAAATTTTGGAAAGAATCGAAAATATTATAACAATAATGTACAATGTGTCGAAATAAATAGGAAACAGCGATAGAGTGCATAAGGTACAATATCATGGCCAAAGAAATGAACCAATACCATATAGTAGACTCGCGCCTATCTACCGTACGCAACTACTTGCTCGCTCCAGGCGTGTCGCTCTGGAAGCGTAGATACGTATACAGACGATCATATAAAATAACAGCATTTTTAACAGAATAATGTGATTAAGGTACCCTCAACTGAAACCAAAAGCACTTATACTCAGAAGATCAATTTCTTGAAATGAAGATTGAAAATTTCGAAAGAAATCGAAAATAACATAACAGTAAATGGCAGGTTGCATAAACAAATTGAAAACAGGGGAAAGCGTGCATTCAGTACAAAATGAAGATTAATGAAATTAACATGGATCATACAGTAGTGCCGCTCCGATCTACCGAAAGACACATGGAGTCCTCTATAGTCGTGTCGCACATGACAGCATACGTATAGAAGTGATCATATGAAATAACGATAAGATTATCAAAATACTGTCATAATGGTGCACTCAACAAATTCCGAAGACTACAATTTTTTAAGATAAAAGTCGAAAATTTTGAAATAAAAATTCAAATATATCATAACATTGAATCACAGTATGTATAAATAAATGGAGAACTGGGAAGAGATGCAAGAGGTACGAAATCAAGTATAAAGGTATTGATGGAGACCATACTGTAGTGTCGCCCTATCTGTCGTACGCAATTACAAGACCACTTCAGCCCTGTCGTTCCGAAAGCGTAGTTACGAATATAGACAATCATATAAAATAACAATAACATTCACAAAATATTGTCACAAACGTACACTCAACTTACTCAAAAGGCATTTTTCTAAAGAAATACAATTTCCTATTCCAAAAATTAATGTTCCGAAAAAAAATCGGAAATATCATAACCGTATCTGACGCTATATATAAATAAATGGAAGACTGGGAAAGAATGCATACGGTACAGTATCAAGGTTAGAACACTTATCCAAGGTCCTGGAGTAGCGTCGCACCGATATACCGAATACAACTGTAAGACGTCTTTATCCGTGACGACCATGAATCATAGGTACCTATACAGACAATCATGTAAGATAATAACGAGCTTAACAATGTATTGTCATAAGCGGAAACTCAATCAATTCGGAAGAAACCTGTACTGCGAAGTACAGCTTTTTAAATTAAAAATTGAATACTTTTACAGAAAATTCAAAATATAACAGTAAATTAGAGTATGTATAAATAAATGGGAAACACGCGGAGAAACGGATGCTGGTCCAAATCAAGATTAAAGAAATTAAGGTATATTAGCTGGTTGTGCCTCTTCGATATTCCGTACACAACTACACCGTCAATCCGCTCGTATAGAACCGCAGAGCCGATAGGCATACGATGACGAGCAGAGCTGCGTCGCTACGATCTACCGATACGTAACTGCAAGTTCACTGCAGTCCTGTGGTTCCTATAGCGTAATCTGAAGAACAGACAATCATATAATACAACAACAAATTCAACAAAATAATGTCACATACGTACCCTCAAGAAATTCCAAAGTTACTTTTACTAAGGGACTACTATTTTATCAACTGAAAATTGAATATTTTGAATAAAATTGAAAATACAACTGTTAATTATGCTCTACATATATAAATAGGAAACATGTGGAAAATGAATACGGGACAAAATCGAGGATAAGGAAATACCATACAGTAGCGTCGCTCAGATCTACCGAACGCAACTACGAGGCAAATCCAGCCATGTCGCACTGGAAGCATTGGTACCTACAGAAACAGTCATATAAAAGAACAATAAGTTTAACAAACTATTGCCATAAACGTTGACTCAACGGTGTCAATAGACACTTTTATTAAGAAATACAATTCATTTAACTAAGAATTGACAAATATGGAAAAAATTGAAAATATCATTGCAGTAAATTACTGTATGTATAAATAAATGGAAAACTGGGAAAATTGCATACGGCATGAAATCAAGGTTAATGAAAGTAACGAGGATCATCCAGTAGTGCAACTCCGAACTGCCGTACGCAGGTGCTAGACATCGCGAGCGCTGCATTTCTGACAGCGTAGGCACGTATAGAGACAATCGTAGAAAAAAACAAAATGATTGACAAAATATAGTCGTAAACGTATACTCTTCAATTTCGAAACACAGTTCTACTAAGAGATACAGGTTCATAGAATAAAAATAAAAAGTTGTGACAAAAAAATCGCAATAACCATGACACTAAATTACAGTATATGTAAATAAATAGAAAACTGCGAAAGAATGCATACGGAAAATATTGTTGTTACAGAAGTGAACAAAGACAATCCAGTAGCGCAGCTCCGTTCTGTCGTACGCAACTCCAAGGCCTCGCATGTACTACACGTCCTACAGCGTAGGTTCTCCTGCAGGCAGAAATGTAAAATAAAGAAATGTAAAATAAGAATAAGTTTAACAGAATAATGTCATAAACATACACTCAAGTAATTCCATGGACACTTTTACAATGAAATACAATCGTTTAAACGAAGAATTGAAGATTTCGAAGAAAATCGAAAATATAATAGGATTAAATAACATTAAGTATTAACAAATGGAAACTAGAAAAAAATGGATACGGTACGAAATCAAGGCTGAAGACATTACCGAAAACAATCCAGTAGTGCGGTTCCGGTCTGACCTACGCAACTGCAAGACCACTTCAGCCGTGTCGCTCCGGAAGTGTTGGTATGTATACAGACAATCATATGAAATAACAATAAGTTTAACAAAATGACGTCCTGAACGTGCACTGAACCATTTCCAATGATACTTGTATCCAGAAATAAAATTTTTTCAACTAACAATTGACAAGTTCGCAAAAAATTGTAATTACCATAATAGTAAATTGCAGAATTAGTATACAAAAATAAAAATGAGGAAGAACTGCATGCGGTTCAAAATCTTGTCGTGAGAAATTAACGGTGACCATACAGTAGTGTTGCTCGATCTGCCGTAACATTATACACTGTTAGTTGTAGATCTTTACCCATTTGTATACAGTCTAACTTTTTACCGTAGGCCATTCCTTCCGAGAAGTTAACCCGCTACATCAAGGTTATTACTTCCTGTTCCGAGAAGCAAATTACTAGATATTTTAGTGACGGGCACCTTCATTTCGTGTATGGATTAGAAGATTGGGAGGCAGACTGATCATGAACATTACCGCCCCCTTTGAGAGTCGAACGGCGATGTGAATAACTTCACCTATCCCGTGATTCCGAGAGTCAACCCTGGAAAGCCGAGAAGTAAGTCCGCTAAACAGCTTTCCGAGTAGACACCGTAATTCGCAGTATAAATATTAACATAGAGCGTCAAACTGTTTGTGAGCGTTACCAATTGGTATAATGTCAAACGTTTTAGCATCGTCCTTACACTCCGACAAACTAACCCGCTGCATCGAGAGTATAGCTTCGTGATCAGAGTTACAAATTAGTTTATATTCTAGTGGCGGGCTCATTAGTTTCAGGTATGAATAAGAAGACCCAGCGTCCAACCGTCGGAGAACGATGCTAACTAGTATCGAGTCAAACGCTTCACCGAAGACCTCATCCTCCGAAAACCTAGCCCGCTGTTTCGAGTGTATAGCAGCGTGTTCAAAGTAACGAATTAGCATACATTTCAGTGAGGGTCACCTTAATTTCATGTATAAAGCAGAAGATCGAGTGTGCGAAAGTTACCATCATCTTTGATGGTCGAACGGCTAAGTCAATAGCTTCACTTATCCTATGATACCGAGTGTCAAACCTGGTCTTCCGGGAGTAAATACGCTGCACAGTGTCGGCAATAGAAACTTTAATTAACGATATGAGTATTAAAGTAGATAGTTATAATGTTCGAAAACGATACGCATTTGTATGAAGTCATATTCCTTACCGGATTCCCTACCTTCGGAGGACATGATTAGCTGTACCGTGGGTATAACTTCGTGTTCAGAGCAACAAATTGGTAGACATTTTAGCAGACGGACGACTTAACTAGGTGGTCGATTGTCAATCCGTCCGAGATCGTTACCAACTTCATTGAGGATTGAACGGCTAAGTCGATAACTTCACCTATCCAGAAATTCCGAGAGTCAAGCTAGGTACTCCAGGAGTAACTCCGCTGAACAGAATAAGCAATAGGCACCTGAATTCACGGTCTGATAATTGAGGTTGAAATTCAAGCTGTCGGAAAGCATTACCAATTGATAAAAAGTCATACTTTATATCGAATACCATGCCCTCAGGGAACCAAACCCGTTGTAGGGAGTATCGTGTTTACTGTTCGCGCAAAAACATATCTCCTGAAATTTTGGCAGAGGGACCCCTTATTTTCATGTTTGAGTAGCAAAATCGAGGGACCATCCGCTTGAGAACATCACCACCGTTCATGAGAGCAAAGCCAATAGCTTCACGTATACTGTGATTCCGACAGGCAAACGAGGTACTGCGGGAGTAAATCCGCTCAGCACTATTGGCAATAGGCACCTCAATTCAGGATTTGAATATTAAGGCAGGCCCGCAAGCCGTTGTAGAACATTACCTATTCGTGCCGGGTTAAACATCTTACAGAATGCCTTACCTCCGAAGATCTGAACCGCTCTATCTGGAGTATAGCACGGTGTTCAGAGGATCGATCTAGTGTACATTTACTTACGAGCACCTTAATTTCATGCATGACTTAGAAGGTCGGGTTTCAAACCGTTCGAGAACTTTACCACCTTCTGTGCGAGACGAACGGCTATGTCAATAGCTTCACCAATCCTGTGTGTTCAAGAGTCAAAGCTGGTTTCCCTGGATTAAATCCGCTGAAGAGTATTGGCAATAGACTCCTCAATTCAGGGCTTGAATATTGAAGTCTAGCGTCAAACCTTAGGGAACGATACCAGTTGATATAATGTCAATCGTTTTACCGAATGTCTTACCCTCTGAAAAACTAACCGGCTTTATCGATAGTATAATATCGTGTCCAGAGAAAAATATTAGAGTCCATTTCAGTGTCGGACTCCCCAAATTGATGAATGAATTGAAAATCGGTGTCCAGCCGAGCGACATAGTCGCCACCATCTGTAAGGGATGAACAGCTAAGCCAGTGGCTTTACCTATCCTGTGATTCCGAAAGGCAAACGAGATATTCCGGGAGTAAATAAGCTAAACAGTTCTGGTAATAGACACCTTAATTCACGGTACGAATAATAGAGCAGACTGCCATACGGTTGTAGAACGATACCTAATGCTATAGACTCAAACTGTATCCCGGATTGTTAAGGTGCCAGTCGCTAAAATGTATACTAATGTGTCCCGCTGAACAGGAAGTTACATTCTCGGTACGGCGGGTTATCTTCGCGGAAGATAAGGTATCCGGAAGGGAGTTTGATGTTATACCAATTGGCAACGGTCTCGAACGGTTTGACTGCGCACTTTATTATTCATACAGTGAACTAAGGCGTCCATTGCTAATAATCATCAGCGCATTTACTTCCGGAAAGTCTCGTATCACTTTCGGACTCACAGGAGATATGAAGATATTGACATGCCCGTTCGAATCTCAAAGAATGTGGCAACGTTCAAGAACGGTTAGTCCCACGATCTCCTGATTCATGCACGAAATTAATGTGCCCGTCTCAGAATATGTCGATTAATTTCTTTCTTCGGACACGAAGTTATACTCTGGAAACGGGGGGTTAGCTCCTCCATAGGTAACGCCATCTGCAAGGTGGTTTGACTTTATCACCAATTGGCAATGCTATCAAATGCATGACGCTTTACTTTTCTATTCAAACTGTGAAATAAGGTGTCGATTGCCAAAACTGTTCAAAGAATTTACTCCAGAAGTACCTGGTTTTACTCTCCGATTAACTGGATAGATGAAGCTACTGACTTAGCAGATCGTCTCTCATAGAAGGTGGCAACGTTCTCGAACGGTTTGACCCTCGACCATCTTATTCTGGCACGAAATTATGGTGCTCGTCAGTATATGTATACTACTTCGTACCTCAGAACGCGGTGATAAACTCCCGGTACAGTGAGTCAATTTTACAGGGGGCATGACATTCTATAAGAAGTTTGATCCTACACCTATAGTTAATGCCCAGCAACGGGTTGACGGCCAGCTCATGTATTCAAACGTGAGTTAAAGTATTCATTGCCCATACTGTTCATCATATGTACTCCCGGGACACCTGGTTTTTCTATCGGAATCACAGTGTCTGTGAAACTATTTACTTAGGCGCTCGGATATCAAAGGAAGTGGTTATATTATCGAATGGCGTGATACTCGACCTACTAATTCAGGCATGAAGTTAATGTGCACGCCATAGAAACGAATACTAATTACTTTCCCGGATCACGAAGTTATACTCTCGATGAAGCGGGCGAATTTCGCGATAGGTTCGGTAAAACGATGGACTGAATACCAATTGGTAACGTTCTCAAACGGTGTGCCGTTCAGTTTCAAAATTGATACCGTGGCGCATGGTGCCTATTGCCAAAACTGATCAGCGGATCCACTCCCGGAATACCTGATTTCAATCTCAAAATCACAGGGGTGGTGAAGCTATTGACTTGGCCATTCGAACCTCGTATATCGTGGTAACGGTCTCGAAGGGTCTGACACACGATCTTCTCATTCATACATGAAATTAATGCCCGCGTCACTAAAGTGAACGCTAATTCGCCCTCTGAACACGATGTTATACCCTCGATGACGCGGGTGAGGGTCGCTGAAAGTAATGTCTTGGGTAAAACAATTGACTTCATAGCAATTGTTAACGTCCTCAAACGGTTTGACGCTTTATTTTAATATCAAAACCGTGAAATAAGGTGCTTACAGCCAATACTGTACAGCTGATTTAGTCCCAGGATACCTGGTTAGACACTAGGAATCGCAGGATGCATGAACCTGTTGACCTAACCGTTCTATTATGAATGAAGGTGGAAACGTGCTCATGCGGTGTGACGCTGGATCTTCTGACCCATTCGTGAAATTAAGGTGCCCTACACTGAAGCGAATACTAATTTCGTTCTCTGGACACCAAGTTATACTCTCGATGAATCGGGTGAAGTTCGCGGAAGGTCAGGTCTTCAGTAAACCGTATGACTTTTTAGCAATTTGTAACGTTCTCAATCGGCGTGACGCTCTACATTGATATTCAAACCGTGACTTAAGGTGTCTATTGTCGATACTGTTCTACTGCTTTACTCCTGGAGCACCTGGCTTGACTCTCGGAATCATAGGATAAGTGAAGCTACTGACTTAGCCATTCGACCAACAAAGAGGGTGGTACCGTTCTCGAACTGTGACACTCGACCTTCTAATTCATACAAGAAGTAAAGCTGCACTTCACTGAAATGAATATTAAATTGCTTCTCTGAATACGAAGTTATACTCTCGATACAGAAGGATAGGGTCACCGAATGTAAGGTATTCGGCAAAAAGAATTAGTTTACACCAATTATTAATGTTCACAGACGGTTCGACTCTCTACATTAAGATTCATACTGTTAATTAAGGTGTCTATTTCCAATACTGTTCAGCGGATTTACTCTTCGAATACCTGGTTTGACCCTCGGAATCACGTGATAGATGATGCTGTGTTCTAAGCCGTCCGACTCACAAGGAACGTTGTGCCGCTATCTATCGGCTAGACATCCGATCTTGTACTTCATACACGAAATTAAGTTGCTGTGACCAAGATGTATACTGATTTGCTTCTCAGAACACGAAGATATACTCACGATACAGCGGGTTAATTTCTCGGAAAGTAATGCCGTTTGTTAGACGTTTGACCATGCAAATAGATATCGATCTACAGCGGTTTGACACGCGATATTTCTATTAATACATGACAATAAGTTGCCCGTCACTAACATGTTTAATAATGTATTTCTGTGATCACGAAATTGTACTTTCGATACAGCGGGTTTGGACTTCTGTATGAAGGGTCTTCTGTAAAAAGTTGGACTCTGTTCCAATAGGAAGCGTCTTACACAGGTTTGGCGCCCTACTTTACTAATAATAACACGAATTAACATGTCCATTGGTAGTACTGCACTGTGGAGTGACTCCCGGAATATCAGGTTTTACTTTCGCTATCACAGGACAGGAAAAGCAATCGAATTAGCTGTGCCACTCTCATGACGGGTGGTATCGTTCTCCAACTGTTTGACTATCGATATTCCGATTCGGCATGAAACTAAGGTACCCGTCACTAAAATCAATGCTACTGTGTTTTTCTGAACAGGATGTTACACTCTCTATACAGAGGGTTTAGGTCTCAGAATGTAAGGCCTTCGGTAAATAGTCTGACACTATACCTATAGGTACCGTATTCCAAAGGTTTGAAGATCTACTTTAGTATTCATACCGTGAATTAACATGTCCAATGGTTGTTCTGCTCTGTGGATATACTCCCGGAGTACGTGATCTGACTCTCGGAATCAGAGGACTGGTTAAGCTGTTCGACTTAGCTGTTCGACTCGCGAAGAGGATTGTACCGTTCTCGGGCGGTTTTATTTTAGATTTTGGTATTAAATCAAGAAAATGTGGTGCCCGTCTGCTAGTATGTCTGCTAATTTGTTACCGTGAACATTAAATAAGACACTGGCTACAGTAGAATATGTTCTCGGAAGGGAGGGTATTCGGTAAATATAATGACGCTATGACAATAGGTATCCTTCTACAACGGTTTTACTCTATACGTTAACATCTACAGCCGGAAATAGGGTGTCTAATTCCAGCGCTGTACGGTGGATTTACTCCTGTTGCACCTGATTTCTCTCTCAGTATCACACGAAAGGCGAAGCTATAGACTTAACCGTTCGAAACTCAAACTGGGTAGCAACGTTCACGAATGGCTTGAACGTCGATTTTCTGATTCCCACATGAAATTAATGATCCCGTACCTAAAATGTAAACTAATTTGCTCCTCTGACCACGAAGTTATGCTCTCGACACAGCGGGTTAGCTTCTCGGCCTTTGTTGAGATGTTATACTCTATAGCAATAGGAAACGATGTACAGCTGTGCGACTCTCTACTTTAATATTCAAACCGTGAATTAATGTGTCTGATGCCAATAATCTTCAGCGGACTTAGCCCCGGGTACGTTATTCAGCTCTCGGAGTCGCACGATATGTGCAGCTATTGACTCAGTCACCCGACGCACAAAGACGGTTGAAAAGTTCTCCAACAGTTTGACACTCGATCTTCTAATTCATACATGAAATTAAGGAGCTCATCACTAATGTGTATGCTAATTTCATTCTGTGGACACGTGGTTATACACTCAACGGAAAGGGGTAGGTTTTCGGAAAGTACGGAATTCGGTATCAAGTTTGACTGTACAACCATTAGGTAACGATCTATTGCGTCATGACACCATACTTTAGTGTCTATACCTTGACGTAGGGTGTCTGGAGCTAATAGTCTACTGCGGATTTACTTCCGTTATGCCTGGTTCGACTCTCGGAATCAATGGATAGGTGAAGCTATTGAATTTGCAGTTCCACTCCCAGAGATGGTTGGAACGGTCTCGAACGATTTGACACTCGATCTGCTAAATCATATATGAAAATAAGGTGTACGTCTGCTAAAGTGACGATTAATTTGATTCCGAGTATACTAAGCGTGACAATGGCATAAGCGTGTAAGATTTTTAGAAGGTAATGCCTTCGGTAAATAGTTTGACTCTAAACCAATATGTATCTTGCATCGCATTGACTTGATACTACGTTATTTAAACCGTGAGTTAAGGTGCCTATTTCTAATACTGTATAATGGATTTACTTCCTGATTAACTGGTTTCGCCGTCGGAATCACAAGGAATGTGAAGCTATTGACTAAGCCGTTCGTCTCTCAAAGATGGTGTAACATTCTCGAACGGCTTGACACTGGATCTTCTTATTCGTAGATGAAAATATGATGCCCTTCACTGAAATGAATACTAATTTCTTTCTCTGAATACGAGGTTATACTCGCGATTCAGTTGGTTACCTTTCCGGGGGTAAGGTCTCCTGTAGGATGCTTTACTTTATTTGAATTGGTAATGTTCTACAACGGTTTGAGGGTCTGCATTAATATTCAAATCGTGAAATTGCCAAATGTCAGAACTTACGGGCGGTATAGACGCGGATTAACTGGTTTGACTCTTGGAGGCGAAGTATATTTGAAGCTGTTAACTTAACCGTTCGAATACCGAAGAAAGTGGTAACGTTCTCGAATGATTTGACTCACGATTTTCCTGTTCATAGATGAAAATAAAGTATCCGTCTCCTAAAATGTCAACTAATATGTTCCTGTGACCTCTAAGCTAGACAACAGCTACAGAGTGTTGGATTCTCGGTCGATAAGATATTGGGTAAAGAGAATGACTGTATAAAAATTGGTAATGTTTTCCGACGGTTTGAGTCTCATCCTTAATATTCATGTCGTGAATTAAGTTGTCTATTGCCAATACTGTTCACCAAATTCACTTCCGGAACCCCTGGTTTGACCCGCGGAATCACTGGATAGGTGAAGCTATTGACTTATCCGTGCGAATCTCATAGAGACTTGTAATTGCTTGTAATGGCAATCAAAAGGTATGACGCTATACTTTAATATTCGCACCGTGAATTGAGGTTTCTATTGCGGATACTGTACAGCGGATTTACCCCTTGAGTACTGGGGCTTGACTCTCGGAATCAAATCCATAGGTGAATCTATTGACTCCGCCGGTCGACACTCGGACAAGGTGGTAACGATCCCGAACGGTTTGACACCTGATCATCTAGTTCATACATGAAATTAAGGTGCACGCGGCTAATGTATATACCCATTTGTATCTCTGATCACGAAGTTATGCTTTAGATGCAACAGGTTAGATTCACGGAAGGTATGGTATTCGGTACAGCTTTTGACATTATACCAATGGGTAACGTTCTACAAGGGGCAGATGATGCACCTTAGTATTCAAACCGTGTGCTAAGGTGTCCGTTGCCAACATAGTACAGTTTATTGACTCTCGGTATGCACGTTTGTCCTTCGGAATCACATGGCACGTGAAATTACTGACTTATCCGTTCGAATTTCAAATCAGTCGGTAACGTTCTCGAACAGATTGACACATAGATCATCTAATTCGTACTTGAAATTAATGGTCCTGTCGCTAAAACGTATACCAATTCGTCCCACGGAACACGACGTTACACTCTCGATACAGCGGGTTAGTTTATCAGAGTGTAAGTTCTTCGGTAAAACGGTTGACTATATAGCATTTGGTAACGTTCTGAAACGGTATGACGCCCAGTTTTAGTGTTCAATCTGCGAATTGAGGTGTTTATTGCCAATACCGTTCAGCGGATTTACTCGCGGAATACCTGCTTTTATTGTCGGAATCGCAGGGTGGGTGAAGCTATCGACTTAGCCTTTCGACTCTCAGAGCAAGTGGTAACATACTCGAAGGAGATGACTCACGATTTTGATACCTATACATGAAAATGTGGTGTGTGACTGCTAAAATCTCTACTAATTTGATTCCGTAAAAATTAAGCAGGACACTCAGTACAGCTGGTTGGGGTGCTCCGAAGGTACGGCCATAGGTGAAATGTTAGACTCCACACCAATATGCAATGTTGAACAACTGTGTGACTCTCCACTTTATAATAAATTCCGGGATGTAGGGATTTCAATGCCTATACTGCATAGCGGATTTTCGTCCGGACTGCCTGGTGTGACTCTAGGAATCAGAGGATAGGTAAAGATATTGGCTAAGTTGTGCGACTCTCAAAGAGGGTCATAACGTTCTCAAACGGATTAACGCACTATTTTAATATTCCAAACCGTTAATGAAGGTGTTTATTACCAGAACTTTTCAGCGGATTTATTCCATGTATACCTGGTTTGATTCTCTGATTTGCACTATGGGTGCAGCTATTGATTTAGCCGTTTGTCTACAACAGAGGGTGGTAACGTTCTCGAGCGATTTGACCCTCGATCCACTTATTCATGCATTAAAGTAAGGTGTCCGTCACTAAACTGTAAATTAATTTGTTCTTCTGAACACGATGTAATACTCCCGATACAACGGGACATGTTCACCGAAGGTAAAGCCATGGGTAAAAAGTTTGTCGGCATACCAACATATATCGATCTACAACGGCTTGACACTGTATTTTGATAGTCATACGGTGACTTAAGGTGTGGCTTGGCAATACTGCTCAGTCGATTTACCCGGGAATAACTGGTTTTGCTCGCGAAATCACTGGACAGGTGAAGCTATTGACTTAACGACTGTTGTCTCGACTCTCAAAGAAGGTGGTATCGTTCTGGAGCGCATTAGCCTTCGATCTACTATGTCATACATGAAATTATGGTGCCCATCACTAAAATCTAAACTAATCGGTTTCTCTGAACACGAAGTTATATTTTATATTTTTTAGGTGGGTAAGGGTTTCGGTAAAAGGATTAACTATTTACAAATGGGTAAAGCTCTATAACAGTATGCGTTCTGCTTTAAAATATATTCCGAGAATTAAGGCGTATATTGCCAATACTGTACGGGGAATTTACTCCCGGAGTACCTAGTTTGACACTCGTAAGCCTAGGATACGAGAAGATATAATCTTAGCCGTTCGAATACCAATGGACTTGGTCACGTTGTCTAACTGTTTCACCGTCGATCTTCTAACTCATACATGCAATTAGGATGACCGTGGCTAATATATATAATAATTTCTTCCTCTGGTCTCCATGCTGTACTTTGGATACCTCGCGTTATGATTTCGTCGGTTAAGAATTTCAGTAAATCGTGTGACTTCATACCAATTGGTAACGCCCTCAAGAAGATTGACACCCTACTTTTATATTCACTCTGTGCATTAAGGTGACTGATGGCAGGAAGGTTCTGCGGATTTACTCCGGGAAAACCAGGTTTGTCTCCCGGACTCACGACATAAGTGTAGCTATTTACTTAGCCGTTCGATCCTCATGCAAGGTGGTAATGTTCTGGATCGGTTTGACGATCGATCTGCTTATTCATAGTGAAATTATGGCCAGGTCACTAAAAGATTTATTAATTTGATCCTCTGAACACGAAGTTGTCTCACGACGTTGTTAAATGGCTTGTCTCTCTACTTTAGTATTGAGACAGTGAGTTAAGGTGGCCACTGCCAATACTCTTGCGCGGATTTACTCCCAGATTACCTGCTTAACGTTCTCGATCGCCTTGACCCTCGATGATGATATTTAGGTACAAAAATGTGGTGTTGGTTTGCTGAAATGTCTACTAATTTGTTTCATGCACATTAAGCAGGACACTCGCTGCAGCGGCTTAGGTCCTCGGACGGTAAGGTAATTCGTAAAACGTTTGAGTTTATACCATCTGGAAACGTTCTCAAACGGTTTCACGCACTACATTAATACTCCATCCGTGATCAAAGGTGTCCATTGCCAATAGTGTACAGCGGATAGACTCACGGAATATCCGATTTCACTAGCGAAATATCAGGATAGGTGAAGCTATTGACTTAGCCTTTTGTTCCGTTTAGAATGTGTGATCGTCATAGAACGATTTGACTCTCGATTGTTCTTCTATTCATGCATAAAAATGAGGTATCTGTCTGCTAAAATGTCTATCAATTTGTTTCCGTGAGCACCACGCATGAGACTCGCTACAGCGGGTTGCTTCTCGGAAGGCTAAGTATTCGGTACGACGAATGACTTCATACGAAATCATAATTTATTAAGCTGTATATTCCAAAAACACTTCAGCGGAATACTCTCGAAATAGCTGGTTTGCATCTCGGAATCGCGGGATTGGATACGCTTTTGACACAGCCTATCGGCTCTCAAAGATGCGGTTACGTTCTCAATCTGTTTGTCTCTGGATATTGCTATACATGTATGAAAATTACATGCCCGCTAGCTAAAGTGTGTACTATTGTGTTTCCGTGGACATTCAGCAGGGCACACGCTAAAGAAGGATAGGTGTCGAACGGTACGCTTTTGGAATGGAGAGTGACTTTATACCAGTTGGTAATGATCTTCGACGGCTTGACTCTCTACTTTAATGCTCATACCATGAATTATGGGGTATGTTGCAAATATCTTCAGCGGCTTTACTACCGGAACACCTTGTTTCACTCTCGACATCACAAGATGGGTGAAGCTTTTTTCTTAGCTCTGTGCGACTCTCAAGAAATGTGGCAACGATCTCAACCAGTGACACTATGTCCTCTAATTTATACATATAGTTACGGTGCTCGTCACTGAAATGAAGACTAATTTCTAGTTCTGAAGACGATGTTATACTATAGATGAAGCTGGTGAGGTTCGCGGTTTGTAGGACCTGATTTAAAACGTTTTACTTTTTATCAATTGGTAAGGCTCTCAAACGGCTTGACTCTCTACTTTAATATTCATACCGTGAATTATGGTGTCTATTGCCAATACTGCACAGGAAATTTACTCGCGAAGTAGCTGGATGGATTCTCAGAATAATAATATATGTGAAGCAATAGAATTAGCTGTACGACACCAAAAGAAGGTTGATGCGTTCTCGGACGGCTTGTCTCTCGATCTTCTTGCTCAGACATGAAATTAAGGGTCCCGTTAATAAAATTTGTTTCCCTGAACAAGTAGTTATACTCTCGATACGGCGGGTTGGCTTCTCCGAAGGTAGGGCTGTCAGTAAAATGTTTGACCGTATACAAAGTGGTATCGCTCTGAAACCGTTTGATGTCTCTACAATAATATTCAAATCGTGAATTAAGGTGTCTATTGCCAAAAGTATTTAGCGGATTTACTCCCGGAGTTCCCGGATTGACTCTCGGAGTCGCAGGATAGGTGTGGCTCTAACTCATACATGAAGCTAAGGTGCTCGACACTGAAATGATGACTGATTTCTTTCTCAGAACCCGATGCTACACTATCGATGAAACCGGTGAAGTTCACGGAAGTTAACGCCTTCTGTAAAACATTTGTCATTATACCAATTGGTGACGTTCTCAACCGGTATGGCGCTCTACATTAATATTCAAACCGAGAACTAAGGTGTCTATTGCCGATATTGTTCAGCCCGTTTTCTACTGGAATACCTGGTTTGACACTCGGAATCGCAGAACGTGTGAATTTATTGCCAAAGCAGTTCCACTCACAAAGAAGGTGGGACCGTTCTCGATCGGCTTGACTGTCGTTTATTCTGTCCATACATGTGAATAAGCTGTCTGTCTGTTAAAACGACTACTCATTTGGTTCCGCGAAAACTAAGTTAGACACACGCTGCAGCGGGATAGATTCGCGGAAAGTAACGTATTCGATAGAATGGAATACTTTGTTTTAACTAATAATGTTGTCCGGCGGTTTGACTCCATGTACGAATTACACGATCGAGTGCCAAAGCTTTCGAAAACAATACCACATTCCTTAATGTCGACCGCCTAAGACAGTTGCTTCACCAATCGTGTGATTCCGCGAGTCAAGCCAGGTATTTCGTGAGTAAATACGCTGTAGATTATTGGCAATATATACCTTAACTTACGATTTGAATATTAAAGCAGACCGTCAAACCGTTGTTGAACGTTACACATTGGTATAGAGTAGAACACTTTACAGGCAACCATACCTTCGGAGATGCTAACTCACCATTTCGAGAGTATAACTTCGTGATCGGAGAACGAAATTCGTATTCATTTCAGTAATGGGGACATTAACTTCATGAATGAGTCAGAAGATCGAGGGTCAATCCGCTCGAGAACGTTGTCACCTTCTGTGAGAGCCGAACGGCTAAGTCAAGAGATTCACCTACCCTGAGAATCCGAAATTCAAACCACGCATTCTGGTAGAAAATCGGCAGAATAGTATTGGCAATGTACACCATAATTCACTGGTCGAATATTAAATATAGAACATCAAACCGTTTGAGAACGTTACCAATTTCTATAAAGTCAAAAGTTTTATAGAAAACTCTACCCTGCAATAACTTAACCGGATGTATGGTAGAGCATTACATCGTACCCAGGGATACAAACTACTATACAATGCAGTGAAGGGCAATTTAATTGTATGAATGAGAAGACCGGGTGTGAAACCGCTCGAGAAGGTTGCCAGCTTGTGTGAGCTACGAACGGCTGTCAATGGCTTCACACATACTGTGGTTCCGAGAACGAGGTATTGCGGGAGCAAATCCGCTGAGCAATATTGGCAGTAGGAACCTTAATTCACGGATTGTATATTAAAGTAGAGCGTGAAAGAGTTATGCAGCGTTACCAATTCATATAAGGTCAAACACTTTACCGATGGCCTTACCTTTGGAGAAGCAATCTCGGCGTTTCGAGAGTAAAACTTGGAGATCGGAGAAAGAAATTGGTATTCATTTCAGATACCGTCACCTCATTTTCATGTACGAATTAGATGATCGAGAGTCAAAACGCTCTAGAACGTTGCCACCTGCTGCGAGAGACGAACGGTTAAGTTAGTAGCTTCATCTGTCCTGTAGTTCGGAGAGTCAAACCTATTAATCCAGGTGTAAATCTGCGTAATAGTATTGGCAGCAGACACCTTAATTTTCGCTATGAATATTAAGGTAGGGAGTCAAACCCACATTGGAAATGAGAGGTTGATACAAGGGCACTCTTTTTACAAGCTACCTTAACTTCCGAGAACGAAACCGGCTTCTGGGCGTGTCTTGCATCGTGTTCAGTGAAACGAATTAGTATTCGTATTAGTGCCGGGACCCTTAATTTTATGCATTAAAGAGAAGGTCGCGAAGCAAACCGTTCCAAAACGTTACCACCTTCCTTGAGAATCGCACATGTATTACAATAGCTTCACCTGTCGTGCGATTCCGAGAGCAACACGTGGTCCCTCAGAAGTACGTCCGCTGAAAAGTATTGGCAATGGATATCATAGTTCACAGTTTGTATATCAAAGTATAGCGTCAAGCCGTTTGCGAACCTAACAAAATGGTAGATTGCTGATACTCCGTACCGGACACTTTACCTTCCGTGAGCATAACCCGCTGCATCGTGGGTTTAACTTCGTGTCCACAGAAACAAATTACTGTTTATTCTAGTGATGGGCACCTTTATTTCAAGCATAAATAAGTAGATCCAGTGTCAAACCTTTAGAGAACTTTATCACCCTTTTTGAAGATCGCACATGCATGTCAAAAGCTGCAGCTATTCTGTGGTTCCGGGAGGCAAATCAGGTATTCCATGAGATAATTCGATGAACAGTATTAGCAATAAACATCTCAAGTCACTGTATGAATATTACAGTACAGAATCAAGCCGCTGGAGAAAGTTTCATGTTCATATAACGTCATACTCCACAGCAGATACCTTACATTCTGAGAACTTAACCCACTGTATTGTGAGTATAACTTCGGTATGGGGGGAACAAATTGGCAGACGCTTTAGCAGACGGAAACCTTAACCCCATGTATGAATTAAAAGATCGAACATCGAACTGTTCGACATCGTCACCACCTTCTTTGAGAGTCGAACAGCTGAGTCAATAGCTACACCTGTTGTGTGATTCAGAGAGTCAAGACACGTATTCCAGGATTAAATCATGTGATCAGCGATGGCAATTAATGTGCATAATCGAACAGTATAAATATTAAGGTAGACAGTCAAACCGCCGGTGAGCATTTCCAATTTGTATAAGATCAATCTTCTTGTGGAAGGACTTACTGTCCGAGAACCTGACCCCCTGTATCGAGAGCCTTACTTCGTGTTTCGAGAAGCAAATCAGTTTTCATTTTAGTAACAGGCAACCTAATTTCGTGCATGAATAAGAAGTGCGATTGTCAAACGGTGCGAGAATGTCACCAACATATTTGAGTGTCGAACAGATAAATCAAAAGCATCACGTATCCTGTTATTCCGATAGTGAAACCAAGAATTCCGGGTGTCTATCAGCGGCACAGAATTGGGAATTGACTCCTTAGTTCACGGTTCGAATAATACAGTAGGGCGTAAGACCTTTGTAGAAATTTACCTATTCGTATAGAATCAAACTTTTTACCGAAGGCCTTACCTCCCGAGTAGTCCAACCCGCCATAGGCAGAGCCTTACATATTGTCCACGGAAGCAAATTAATAGTCATTATAGCAGAAAAACACCTCATCGTGATGTACGACCGGAATTATCGAGAGTCAAACTGATCTTGAACGATCCCATCTTCTTTGGGAGCTAAGCGGCCAAGTCAATAGCTTCACATATCATGCTATTCCGATAGGCAAACCAGGTATGCCGGGAGTCAATCGGCTGTACAATACTGGTATGGGGACCTTTACTCGCGGTTTGAACACAAGTTTAGAGCGTGAAACCGTTTGAGAACGTTACAAGATGCTATAAAGGCAAACGTGTTACCGAAGACCTTACCCTCCGAAAAACTAACCCGCTCGATCGAGAGTATAATTTCGCGTTCTGAGAACAACATTAGTATTCTTTTCAGTGTCGCGCACCGCATCTTCGTGTATGAATTAGAAGTTCGATGGTCATACCCTTCGAGAACGTTACCACCTATTTTGAGAATCGCATTGCCAAGGCCATAGCTACACCGACCCTGATATTCCGATAGACCAACTTGGTATGCCCCCAGTAAATGCGCTGCCCAGTATTGGCAATAGTCTCCTTAATTCTCGGTTTTAATATTAATGTTGGGCGACCATCGCTTTGAGAAAGCTAGCAAACGGCATAATGTGAAACGTTTTACTGAAGGCCTTACGCTCCGAAAGCATATTCCGCTGCATCCGATGTATAACGACAGAGACGCAAATTCACTTTAGGGACTGGCACTTTAATGTCACGTATGAATTCGAATATCGAGGGCGAAACCATTCGAGAACATCACCACCTTCTTTGAGAGTCGAACGGCCAAGGGGATAGATTCACCCATTCCAAGATTCCAAGAGTCACATTAGGTATTCCGAGAGTAAATCCGCTGAACAGCTTTGCGATTGAAATTTTAATTCACGGTATGAATAATAAAGTAAAGAGTCAAGCCGTCGGAGATGATTACCTATTCGTATAAAGTCATTCTTCTTACCTAAAGCTATACCGTAAGAGAACCTAATCCGCTGTAGCCATTGTCTTACTTATTATACACGGAAACAAATCTAATTGGCGTTATAGTAGAAGTAGACCATATTTTCATGTATGAACAGAATTATCGAGAGTCAAACCGTTAGAGAACGATCTAATCTTCTTTTAGAGTCACACGGTCAATTCAATAGCTTCACATATCCTGCTATTTCGATAGGCAAACCAGGTATGCCAGGAGTCAATAAGCTGTACACTATTGGCATTGGACTCCCTAAATAACGGTTTGAATATTAAAGTAGAGCGCGAAACCGTTCCAGAACTTTTCCACTTGGTATAAAGTGAAACGTGTTATGAATTACCTTACCTACCGAGAAACTATCCCGCAGCAGCGAGTGTGTTGCTTAGTGTAAACGCAAAAAAATTAGTATACATTGGGGCGACGGACACCATAATTTCATGAATGAATAAGAAGATCGAATGTCAAACCATTCCAGTACGTTTCCACATTCTCTGATCGTTTAACGGCATAGTCAGTAGCTTTACGTATCCTGTCATTCCGTGAGGCATACCAGTTATTCCGGTAGTAAGACCGCAGAACAGCATTAGCAATAGAGACCTTAATTCACGATATGAATATTAAGGTAGAGCGCCAAACCTTTGAAGAACTTTACCTATTGGTCTAGATATAAACTTTAACCAGGAAGCCTTACCTACCGCGAAACAAGCCCGCCGTATCGAGTGTATAACATTGTGCTCGGAGAAAAAAATTAGTATTCATTTCAGTGACGGGCACCTTGACTTCGTGTATGAATTAGAAGATCAATGGTCAAGTAGTTCGAGAACGTTACCGCCCTTTTTGATGTTCGAACGGTTAAGTCAATTGCTGCAGCTATGCTCTTATTCCGCGAGTCAAACCAGGTACTCTGGGACGAAATGCCCAGGCATTAGGCCCACATTTTAGGCATTAGGCACCTTAATTCACAGTTTGAATATTGAAATATAGCGTCAAGTGGTTTGAGAAACTTATCAATTTCTATAAAGTGAAACGCTTTACCAATGACCTTGCAATACAAGTACCGTACCCGCTATTTTGAGAGTATAACTTCGTGGTTAGAAAAAGAAATTGGTGTTCATTTCACTGACTGGCACGTTATCTTCATGTATGAACCACAAGGTCGAGGGTCAAACCGATCTAGCTCGTTACCACCTTCCGTGAGACACGAAGGTCTAAGTCACTAGCTCCACCTATCCAGAGGTTCGGAGAGTCAATCATGTTATTCCGGGTGTAAGACAACTGAAGAGTTTTGGCCAGAGACACATTCACTCGCGGTTTGAATGTTAAAATAGAGCGCCAAACCGTTTGAGAACGTTACCAATTGCTATAAAGTCAAAAGTTTTACCGAAGACATTACCCTGGGAGAAGCAACCTCGGCGTTTCAAGGATATAACTTCTCGTTCAGAGAAAAAATTAGTCTTCATTTCAGTGCTGTGCTCCTTAATTTCATGTATGAGTTAGAAGATCGTACGTTCGGGATCGAGTTCGAGACGGTTACCACCTTCTATGATATTCGAACAGCTAAGCCAATAGCTTGAGCTATCCTGTGATTCGGAGAGGTATACCAGGTAATCTGGTAGTAAGTCCGCTTATGAATATGGGCAATAATTCACGGTATAAATATTAAAAAATACCCGCACACCATTGTAGAACGTTACATATTTGCACAATGTTAAAAACTTTGCAGTTGGCCTTACCTTCGGAGAAGCTAACCCGCAGCTTCGACAGTATATCTTCGTGTGCAGATGATGAAATTAGTAAACATTTTAGTGACTGTGACCTTAATTACATGCATAAATTGGAACATCGTGGGTCAAACCGTTCGAGAACCTTATCACCATTGTTGAAATTCACACATCTAAGTAAATATCTGCAGCCATCCTGTGATTGCAAGATGCAAATCACGAATTCCAGATGTAAATATCCTGAAAATAATTGGCAATATACACCTAAAATCAGGGTTGAATTTTAAAGTAGAGCGTTAAAGCGTTTGTGAACGATAGCATTGGTATAAAGTCATCCTTCTTACTGAATAGTTTATCTTTATAGAACTATACCGGTTGTGTCTACTGCCATGCTTAGTGCCACAGAAACAAATTCGGGGTCATTATAGCAGACGGACAGCTATCCATAATTTATGAATAGCAAAATGGAGAGTACAACCGTAGGAGATCGATCCCACCTTGTTTGAAAGTCGATCATCTAAGTCATTAGTTTAGCTATCATGTGATTGCGGGAGTCAAGCCATGTATTCGGGGAGTAAATGCGCTAAACTGTTTTAGCAATAGATACCTTAATTTTCGGCGTGAATATTAAAATAGGGCGTTACGCCTCATGAGAACGTTATTAAATGTTATAATGTCAAACGTTTCACCGAATGCCTTATCTTCGGAGAAGCTAACCAGCCGTATCGAGATTATAACTTCGTGTTGAGAGAAACAAATCAGTATAAATTTAAGTTACAGGCACTTTAATTCCGTGCATGAAATATAACGATCGAGGGTCAATCCGTTCGACATCGTTACCACCTTGTCTGCGAGACGAACGGCTAAGTCAATAGCTTCACCTATCCTGTGACTATGAGAGTCATACCAGGTATTCCAGGAGTAAATCCGCTCAGTGATGTTGGCAATTTACACCCTAATTCACGGCATGAATATTAATGTTGTAAGTCAGGCTGTTGGAGAACATTACCAATTCGTATAAAGTCAAACGATTCCCCGAAGACCTTAACCCCTTAAAAACTAACACGCTGCATCTGGAATATAACACCGTGTTCAGAGGCACGAATTAGTATGCGTTTTGCATCCGAGCACATTAGTTTAATGTCCGAATTAGAAAATCCAGTGTTAAACATTTTGGGAAAGTTACCATCCTATTTGAGACTTGAACGGCGGCGACAATATCGTCACCTTTTCTTGTGATTCCGATAGTCAAATCAGGTATTCCGGGAGTTAATCCGCTGAAAAGTGTGGGCAATAGACACCATAATTGACGGTTTCAATATTAAAGCATTCCGTCAAGCCGTTGCATAACATTACCTATTCGTGTAGGGTTAAACTTCTTACAGAATGCCTCGCCCTTCGAAAAACGTATCACCTCAATCGAGAGTATAACAGCATGTTCAAAGGTAGGTACTGGTATACATTTTAGAGTCGGTCACATTAACTTCATATCTGAAATAGAAGACAAAGTGTCAAACCATTCGCGAACACTACCACCTTAGTTGAGAATCGAATCGCTTTGTTAATGGCTTCACCTATCCTATGATTCCGAGTATCAAGCCAGCTATTCCGGGCGTAAAACCGGCTGAACAGAAATGGCATTAGACACCTTAACTCACGGATTTTATGTTAATGTAGAGCATCGAAGCGTTTGAGTGCGTTGCCAATTTGTACAATGACGAGCTTCTTACCGAAGGCCTTGCGAAGGCTTACTTAAGAACCTAACTGGTTTCATCGACAGTATAACTTCGTGTTCACAGAAAGAAATTAGTATTCTTTTCAGTTAGGGGCACCTTAACTTCATGCAGGAATTAAAGGATCCATGGCCAAACCGTTCGAGAACATTACCACCTTCTTTCAGATTCGAACGGATAAATCAATAGCTTCAGCCAACCCTAGATTCCGTAAATCAAACCAGGGATACCGAGTGTAAATCCGCTGAACAGTATTGGCAATAGACACCTTAAGTAACAGTTTGAATATTAAAATAGAGCATCAATCTGTTTGTGAACGTTACCAATTGCTATAAGGTTAAGCGCTTTACCGTAGACCTTATCCTTCGAAAAGAATAACCCGCTGTATAGAGAGTATAACTTCGTAGAAAGAGAAAGAAATTGGTGTTCAAATCTGTGACGGGTGCCCTAATTTCATGTATGACTTAGAAGATCGATGGTCAAACACTTCGTGTACGTTACAACTTTCTGTCAGTGTCGAACGGTTAAGTCAATAGCGTCACGTTTCCAGTGATTCGGAGAACCAATACAGGTATTGCTGTAGTAAATTCGCTGAACCGTATTGGTAGCAGACAACTTAATTCACGGTTTGTGTGGAAAAGAAGAGTGACTAACCGTTTTAGAGCACAGCCAATTCGTATAAAGACAAACACATTAGAGATGGCGTTACCTACTGAGAAACAGACCTGCCGTTTCGAGAGTATAACTTCGTGTTCAGAGGTTCAAATTAGTATACATTTTAGCGACGGACACCTTAGTTTCATGTATCAATAGGAAGATCTAGTGTCAAACCGTTCGAGAACTTCACCACCTTCTTTTAGTGTGGAACGGCTAAATCAATAGCTTCACCTATTCAGTGACTCGGAGATTCAAACAAGATATTGCTCGAGTAAACCCGACGGTCTGTATTGTCAGCAGACACCTTAATGCACGGTATAACTATTAAAGCAGGCCGTCAAGCCCTTGTAGAACATTACCTATACGTGTCGGGTCAAACATCTCACATAATGCCTTACCCTCCGAAAAACTAATTCGCTGAACGGGAGCATAACACCGTATGCAGAGGTGCGAACTAGTACCCATTTTAGTGACGAGCACCGAAATTGCATTATGAGCAAGATGATCAAGAGTCTACCCATTCGAGAAAGTTACCACCTTATTTGAGATTCAAACCGCTAGGTCAATAGCTTTGCCCATCCTACGACTCCGAGAGTCCAACCAGGTATGCGGGTGCAAATTCGCTGATCATTATTGCCTGTAGACACCTTAATACGGGGAGTGGATATTAAAATATAGCGTCACACTGTGCATGAATGCTACAAATTGCCCTGAAGTCAAACGCTTCACCGAAGGCCGCACCTTCCGCGAACCTCACCCGCTTCCTCGAGAGTATTACGCCTTGTTTAGAGTATCCAATTAGTAGACATTTTTGTGACTGGGGCCTTAATTTCATTACGCGTAAGGAGAACAAGGGTAAAACATTTCAAGAATGCTACCACCTTCTTTGACAGTGGAACAGATAAGCCAATAGATCCATGTGATCCATACCCTGTGATTCCGAGAGTCTAACTAGGTAATCCGATGGAAAATTCTATGGAGAGTATTGACAATAAACACCTTAATTCGCGGATTGCATATTAAAGCAGACCGTCAAGCCGGTGTAGATCGATACCAATTGCTATAAAGTCATAGGTGCTACCGAAGACCTTGCCTCCGGAAAGCCTAACCAGCTCAGTCGAGAATATAACTTCGTGTTCAGAGAAAGACGTTAGTCTCGATTTTAGTGACGGTACCGTAACTTCATGTGTGAATGAGAAGATCGAGGGTCATACCCTTCTACATCGTTACCATCTTGTTTGCGAGACGAACGCCTAAGTCAATAGCATCACCTATCATTTGATTCAGGAAGTCAAATCACGTATTGCTGGAGTAAATACACTGATCGGATTTGGCAACAGTCACCATAATACAGGGTTTGAATATTAAGATAGAGTGTCCACCCGGTTGAGAACGATATTAACTGCTATGAAGTCAATTGTTATACCGAAGACATTAACTTCCGCTAACCTCACTTTCTTCATCGTGAGTATAGGTTCGTGTTCACTGGATATAATTAGTATTTACTCTATTGACCGGCCCCTTATGTTCATGTATGAACCAGAAGATCGATGGCAAGAACTTTCGAGAACGTTGATACCCTCTTTGCGATTGAACTGCATAAGTAAGTAGCTCCAACTATCAGTGATTCCTGGAGGCAAAGTACGTATTGCTTTAGTAAGTACACTGAACTGTATTGGCAATAAACGCCATAATTCACGGTTTAAATATAAAATCAGCCAGTCATACCGTAGTAGAGCGTTACCAATTGGTATAGAGTCAAACATTTTACCGATAGTCAACATTCGGAGACGGTAAGCCGCAGAACCGAGAGTGTAACTTCGTGTTCGGAGGAAGAAATATGTAAACATTTTTGTGACGGCCTGCTTCATTCCACTACGAATGGAAAGATCGAGGGTCATGCCGCTCACGAAAGTTGCCACCATCTGTGAGAGAAGAACGGCTAAGTGAACATCATCACCTATCCAGATATTCCTAGAGTCAAACTAGGTATTCCGGGAGTAAATCCTTCGAACTGTATTGGCAATAGACACCTTAATGCACGGCGCGAATATTAAAGCAGCGCGTCCCAATTTGAGAGCGTTACCAATTGGTATAAAGTCATACGCTTTACTGTAGACCTTAACCTCCGACGAACAATCCCGCTCTATCGACAGTATAAAATGATGTTCAGTGGGACGAGATAGTAGATATTTTAGTGACGCGTACCTTAATTTCATGAATCAATAAGAAGATAAAGAGATACACCGTTTGAGAATGATACCACCATCTTTGAGTTTCCAGCGGCTAAGTCAACAGCTTCAGCTCACCTGTGATTCCGAGATTCAAATCTGGAATTCCGGGAGTAAATGCGCTGAGCAGTATTGCAGTAGACACTATAATTCACGGGTTGAATAAAAAAGTAAAGCGTCAAACCATTTGAGACCAACCGCCAAACCTATACCGCTAAGCGAATTTACTCCTGGAATACCTGAATTGCAACTCACAATCAAGGGATAGGTGCAGCTATTGACTTAGAAGTGTGACATTCAACGAAGGAGATAAGGGTTTCTAACGGTTTGTCGCTCGATCCTGTTATTCATACATGAAGTTACATGAAGTGCCCGCCATTAGTATGTTGTGTAATCTGTTTCACTGAACACGAAGTTATACCGTCGATACAGCGGATTATGTTCACTGAAGGTAAGACATCGGGTAAACATTATGCCGTTATGCCAACTGGTAACGTTCTCAAACGGTTTCAAGTACTACTTTAATATTCACGCCGTAAATTAAGACGTCTGTTGTCAATACCGTTCAGTGGATTTCCTACTTGAATACCAGGTTTGACTCTACGGAATCACAGAGTAGCTGAATCTATTGACTCAGCCGTTCGACTCTCAATCAATTTGGTAACGTTCTCGAATGGTTTGACAATGGATATACTAATTCATACATGAAATTACGGTGCCCATCACTAAAATGTATACTAATTTGTATCTCTGATCACGAATTTATACTGTCGAGACAGCGGATTAGGTTCTCGGTAGGTAAGACCAGCGGTAAAATCATTTGACTTTATACCAATTGGAAACATTCTCAAACGGTTTGAGACTCTAATTTAATATTCAAAGCTTGAACTAAGGCCTTTATTGCCAATACTGTCCAGCGGATTTACTCCCGGTATAACTTACTAATTCGTACATAAAATTAAGGTACCCGTCACAAAATTGTATACTAATTGCCTTCTCCGAATATGAAGTCATACTCTCGCTACAGCGGGTGAGGTACTCGGAAGGTACTGCCTTCTGTAAAACGTTTGACTTTATAACAATTGGAAACGTACACAAAGGGTGTGATGCACTATTTTAATATCCGCTCCGCGAATAAAGGTATCTACCGGCAATACTGATCAGCGAATTTACTCTAGGAACACCAGGTTCGTCTGTCCGAATCACTGGATAGGTGAATTGACTTATCCGTTTGACTCTCAAAGAGGGTGGTAACGTTCTCAAACGGTTTGAAGTTCTATTTTGATATTCAAACCGTGAATGAAGGTATCTATTACCAATACCGTCCAGGAATACCCTGTTTGACGCTTGGAATAGCATGGTGTGTGAAGCTATTGACTCAGTTGTGTGACCTTCAAATGAGGTGACAACGTTCATTGGACTCTCGATCTAGTTATTTATGCATGATAAAGATGTTGCCTGTCTGCTAAAATGTCGCCTAATTTGCTTCTCTGAACATGAAGCTGTGCTCTCGGTACAGCGGGATACGTTCTCGGAAGGTAACTTATCCTGTAAAAAGAAGGATTTTATAGCAATTGGTAATGTTTTCCAACGATTTGACACCCTACTTTAATGCTCATGCCGACAGTTCAGGTGTCAATGGCCAATGCCGTACAGCTGATGTACTCCTAGTATTCCTGCTTTGATGTACTCCGGCGATACGAGGAATTGCTCTCGGACTTTCAGGCTAGGAGAAGCTATTGTCATACATGTGCGATTCTCTAAGACGTTGGTAACGTTCTGGAACGGTTAACCTCGCGATCCTCTCATTCATACATGAAATTAATGGTCCCGACAATAATATGAATACTAATTTAATTCTTTCCTCACAAAGCAACATACACCCTGCTGCCAGCAATGTTCTCGGAAGGTAAGGTAATCTGTAAAAAAAATGACTATATACCTACCTGTAATGTTCACCGGCGGTTTGACTCCCTACTATAATATTCATGTGGTGAGTAAATGTTTCTATCGCCAATACTGCTCAGCGGATTTACTCCTGGAATACTATGCATGACGATTGGAATCACAACAACGGGTGAAGCAGTTGACTCTGCGGTTCAACTCTAAAAAGAGGTGGTAACGATATCGAATGATTTGACACACGATCTTCTAATTCATACACGAAATTATGGCGCCCGTCACTGAATTGAGGACTAATTTCTTTTCCTGAATATGAAGTTCAACTCACGAAACGGCGGGCTTGCTTCTCCGGTAGTAAGTCCATCTGTAAAATGTTTGACTTTATAGCATTTAGCAATTCGCTAAAACGGCTCGGCTGCAATACTTTAAATTTTGCACGGTGAATTATGCTGCCTGTCGCCAGTAATGTTCGGCGGATTTACTTCAGGAATATATGGTATGGCTCGCGGAAACACACGATATGTGAAGCTATTGACATAGCTGTTCGAATATCATATAACGTGGCAACGTTCTCGAACGGTTTGATCTTAGATGTTCCTATTCCTACATAACAGTAACGAGTCCGGCTGCTAAAATGTCTACTAATTTGATAGTTTGAACGCCAAGCAAGACAATCGCTACGGCGGCTTCAGTTTTCAGAATGATATGTATAGGTTAAAAAGAATGACTTTATACCAATTGGTTATGTTCTCCGCCGGTTTGACTCTCAACTTCAATATTCATGGCGTGTTACAAGGTGTCTACTGCCAATATTATACAGCGCCATTACTCCTACAATACGTGGTCTGTCTCTCGCTATGACTGAATAGGTGAAGCAATTGACATAGGTGTGGGACTCTTAAAGGAGATGGGATCGTACTCGAAAGGTTTGTCTCTCGATTATTCAACTCACACATGCAATTAAGATGTCCGTATGCTTAAATGTCTACTAATTTGATTCCGTGAGCACTCAGCATGACACTCGCTACAGCGGGTTATGTTCTAGGAAGGTAATGTGCTCGGTAAATGGAGTGACTCTATACCAATATGTAATGTTCTCCGAGGGTCTGACATTCCACTGTAATATTCTAACCGTGAATTAAGGTGTCCAGAGGCAAAACTCTTCAGCAGATTTACTCCCGGAATACGTGGTTTGACCACCGGAATCGCAGAATAGTTGATGCTATTGACGTAGCTGCGCGACTGTCAAAAAATGTGGTATCGTACTTCAACTGTATGAACGTCGATCTTATATTTACAACATGAAAATAAGGGCTCCGTCACTAAATTGTGTATTAATTTGTTTTTCTCGATAAGCAGTTATACTCACGATACACAATCTTATGGTCTCCGAAGGTAAGGTATTCGGTAAACAGTTTGTGTCTAAGCTAATTCGTCATGTTCTACATCGGTTTGGCTCTGCACTTTATTTAAACCTGGAGGAATGTCGTAGAAATCCAGTACTGTAAAGCGGATTTACATGCGCAGTACGTGGCTTGTCCTTCAGAATCATAGTACGGGAGTAAATGCGCTGTACAATATTCGCAATAGACACCTTAGTTCAGGGCTTTAAGTGTAAAGTTGGACGTCAAACCGTCGGAGAACATTACCAATTAGTATAAAGTCATTCTTATCACCGAATTCTTAAGTATCCGAGAAGCTAACCCGCTGGATCGAGAGCATAATTTCGTGTTCGGAACAGCAAATTAGTGTGCATATTAGTGACGAGCACCTTCGATTCATGTATGAATTGGAAGATCGTGTGTCAAACCGTCCCAGAATTGAACCACCTTCTTGGAGAATCGCATAGCTAAGTCAATAGCTTCATTTATCCTGTGAATCCGAGAGTCAAGACAGACATTGCGGGAGTATGGCCGCAAAAACCTATTGGCAAAGGACACATCATTCCGAGGTATGTATGGTAAAGTAGAGAGTCAATCCCTCGGAGATCGTTACCAATTGGCATAACGTCCTTCTTTTTCCGAATACTTTTCCTTCTGTGCAGATATCCCGCTGCATCGGGTATATAACTCTGTGTTCAGAGGAACAAATTAGTAGATATTTTAGTGATGCGCACCGTAATTTCATAAATGAATTAGAAGAATGCGGGTCAAACCGTTACAATGCTTTGTCAGGTTCGCTGAGCGTCGAACGGATACGACAATTGCTTCACCTATCCTATGATTCCGAGAGTCAAACAAGATATTCCGGGCGTAAATGCGCTGAAGAATATTGGCAATAGGTACCTAAATTCAGGGAATGAATATGAAAATGGACCGTCACACCGTGTGAGAACGAAACTAATTGCTATAAGGTCACACCTATTACCGAAGGCATTACCATCCGTGAATATTATCCGTGTCATCGGGAATATATCTTCGTCTTCAGAGAAACTAGTTAGTATTCATTTGAGTGACGGGCACATTATCATCCTGTATGACTTAGAAAATCGAGGGTCAAACCGCCCGAGAGAGACAAGCGGCTATGTCAACAGCTTCATCTATCCTGAGATACCGAGAGTCAACTAGGTTTTCCGGCAGTTGATGCAAGGAGCTGTGATGGCAATAGACACGTTAATTTACAGTTTGAACATTAAAATTGAGCGTTACCCCGTCTGTGAACGTTCACAAATGCCATAATGTCAAACGTTTTACCGAAGACCGTACCATCCGCGAAAAACTCCCCCATCGTAGAGAGTACAACTTCAGGTTCGGAGAAAGAAATTAGTATCGATTGAAGTGTCGGGCACCTCAACTTCATCTACTAGTTAGAAGGTATGGTGCCAAGAAGTGCGAGAACGCTACCACCATTTTTGAGAATCGAACGGATAAGTCAATAGCTTCACCTATCCAATGATTCCAAGAGTCAAACCTGGTATTTCAGGAGTAAGTCCGTTGAAGTGTATTGGCAATGGCCTCTTATTCACTGTATGAATATTAAAGTAGGGTGTCAAGCCGTTTCAGAACGATACCCATTTGTACAGAGTCAAACGTTTACCGGAGGCGTTTAATTCCGCGAACCTGAACGGCTCCATCGAGGCTATAACATCGGGTTCTGAGAAGGAAATTAGTATTAATTTCAGTGACGGGCACATTATCTTCATGTATGTATTAGAAGATCGTACGTCAAACAGCTCGGGAACGTTGCCACCTTCTGTAAGACACCAATCGCTACGCCAATGGCTTCACCAATCCTGTGGTTGGTAGAGTCAAACCAGGTATTGCTGAACTAAGGCCGCTGAACAGTATTGGCAATAGGCACCTTATTTCACGGTATGAATATGAAGGTAGAGCGTCCAACGCATATAGAGCTTTATCTTTTAATTTAGAGTCAAACTTTTTACTGTCGGCCATACCGTTCGAGAAGCCCAAACCGCTGCAGCAAGTGTCTTGCTCAGTGTTCAAGGAACCAAATTAGTAGCATTTACTCCGGGAATACATGGTTTGACTCTTAGAACTCTTTAAAAACTCTTTAAATTTGACCCTCCACCTAATAAGTAATACATGAAATTATGGTGCCTGTCACTAAAATTCATGCTAACTTGCTTCTCTGAACACGAAGTCACACCCTCTGTAGAGCTGGTTAGCTTATAGGACAGTAAAGCCTTCGGTAAAATGTTTGGCTATATACAAATAGGTAAAGCTCTACAACGGTTTGATGATCTACATTATTATTCATACCGTGGAATAAGCTGTCTATTGCCAATACTGTTCAGCGGATTAGACCAGGAATACCTGGTTTGGCTCTCCGAATCCCTGGATGAGTGAAGGTATTGACATAGTCGTTCGACTCTGACAGAAGGGCGCAACGTTTGCGAGCGGTTTGATACTCGATATTCAAATTCATACTTGTAATTAAGGAACATGTTACCAAAATATATACTAATCAGCTTCACTGAGCACGAAGTAATACCCTCGATATATAGGGTCAGCTTCTCGGAAGGTAAGGCCTTCGGTGGAAAGATTTTTTTTCCTTTATAGGAATAGGTAACATTGTACAACAGTATGACGGTATCCTTTAATATTCATACCGTGAAGTAAGGCGTTTATTACAAATACTGTACTGGGCATTTACTCCCGGAGTACCTGGTTTGACTCTCGCAATCACACGATAGGAGAAGCTATTGACTTAGCCGCTCGACTCTCTGGGAATGTGGCAACATTCTCGAAAGCATTTAGTCATGATTTTTCAATCCATGTATGTAAATAAGGTTTCCTGCTCTAAAATGTGTACTAGTTTGCTTCTCTCAGCAGGCAGTTATAATATCCATACAGCGCGTTATGATGACGGAAGGTAAGGTATCCCGTATTGAGTACGACCTTGTACCAGTTGGTAAGGTTCATCCTGCGGCTTGACTCTGTACTTTAATACTCATACTGTGAGATCAAGTGCCTAATGCCAATAGTTTTCAGCGCATTTACTCCCAGAGTACCTGATTTTACTCTCGGAATCATAGGACAGGTGAAGCTAATAACTGAGGCGTTCGATTCTCAACTACGGTGGTAACGATCACGATCGGTTTTACCCTCGATCTTCTAATTAATACATGAAATTAAGGTGACCCACACTAAATTGTAAATTAATTTGTTTCGCTGAATACGATGTTATACTCTCAATACTGCGGGATAGGCTTTCGGTGGATGAGGCCATGAATAAGGCGTTTGACTATATGTCAATTGGTAACGTTATCAAAATTTTTAACTCCCTCCTTTTAATTCCAACCGTGAATTAAATTATCTATTGCCAGTACTGTACAGTGCATTTAATCCCGCCATAACTGGTTTCACTCTTGCACTCATAGGATAGACTAAGCTATTAACTTAGCTGTTCGGCGCTCAAAGAAGGTGGTAACGACTCGTTTGAACGTCGATCATCTAATTCATACATGAACATAAGGTGCTCGCCGCAGAAATGAATACTAATTTTTTTCTGTGAGCAGGAACTAATACCTTCTATGTTGCCGGTGAGTTTCGCGGAAGGTAAGGCCTTGGGTATGACGTTTTATATTATACCAAATGGTAACGCCCTCAAATGGTTTCATGCTCTACTGTAATATTCAAACCGTGAATTAAGGCGTCTATTGGCATATCTCTTGAGCGGACTTACACCCAAAATACCTGGTTTGACTGTCGGAATCACAGGATAGGTGAATCTATCGATTTCGCCATTCGATTCTCAGAGTAGGTAGGAACATTGTCGAAAGGTTTGACCGTCGATGTTGTAATTCATTCATGATACTATGGCGCGCGTCACTCAAATGAATACTAATGTGGTCCTCTGAACACGAAGTAATAACCTCGATACAGCGGCATAGGTTTTCGGCGTGTAGGGACTTAGGTAAAACGTTTGACTTTATTGCAGTAGGTATCGTTCTTGAACGGTTTAACGCTCCACTGTAATATTCATACCGTGAATGAACGTGTCCATTGGTAATACTGCAATGTAGATTAACTTCCGGCATATTTGGCCTGACCCTCGGAACCGCATGACAGTTGTATCTACAGACTAAGCCGCTCGACTATCAAACAAGGTGGTAACGTTCTCGGACAGATTGACCTTCGATCTCCCAATTCATACATGAAATAAACCGACCCGGACCCGTAATTCAGATGTAAACTTATTTTCACCTCGATACCTGAAGTTATACGCTCCATTCGGAGGGTAGGCTTCGCGGAAGATACCGCTTTCAGTAAAACATTTTACTCTTTAGCAATTAGTAACGTTCTCACATGGTGTGCCGCTTTGTTTTAATATTCACACCGCGAATTATTGTGTCTACTGGCACAACGCTTCAGCGGTTTTACTCCAGCAATGCCTGGTTTGATTCTATGAATTGCAAGATAGATGAAGCTATAGAGTTAGCCGTTCGGCTCACACATAAGGTGGCAACGTTTTGATCCTTGATCCTTGATCCTTGATCCTTTTGACCCTCGGTCTTCTAACTCATACATTAGATTATGGTACCGTCACTAAAATGAATAATAATTCGTCCCGCTGAATGTCATGTTGTACTCTCGATACAGCGAGTAAGTTCCTCGGAGGGTAAGATCTTCACTAAAACGTTTGACTTTATTCCAATTGGTAACGCTCTCAAACGATTTGACGAACTACTTCAATATTCAAACCGTGAATTAAGGTGTCTAATGCCAATACTGTTCAGCTGATTATCTCTCGGTATGCCAGGCTTGAGTTTCGGAATCGCAGGATAACTGAAGCTATAGACTTAGCTGTGCGTCTACAAAAGACGGTCGTATTGTTCTGCAACGGTTTGACAATCTATCTTCGAATTCATACAGGAAACAATGATAACTATCGCTAAAATGTATACTAATGTCTTCCTCTGATCACAAAGTTATGCTCACGATACAGCGGGTTAGCTTCACGGATGGTTAGGTATACGGTAAGAAACAAGGCAATATAAAAATGGGTATTGTTCTCCGACGGTTTGACTCAATACTTTAACGTGCATGACGCGAATTAAACTGCCTAATACAAAAAATACATCAGCGGATTTCTCTCGGAATCACTGCCTAGTATATGGTATTGAAATAGCCGATCGGCCGACGCAGACGGTGGTGACGTCCTCGAATAGTTTTGCCCTCGAGCTTCTAATTCGTACGTGAAATTAAGGTGCGCGACACTGAAATGAATAATAATTTGCTTCTCTGTACG
This sequence comes from Lasioglossum baleicum, assembly GCF_051020765.1. Taxonomy (NCBI): domain Eukaryota; kingdom Metazoa; phylum Arthropoda; class Insecta; order Hymenoptera; family Halictidae; genus Lasioglossum; species Lasioglossum baleicum. Next base: position 403,412 of record NW_027469168.1, read on the forward strand.
CGACGTCGCGCTCTCGGTACTGCTTATTATCTTCTCGGAAGGTAAGTCCTTCGGTAAAACGTTTGACTTTATTCCAACAAGTATCGTTCAACACCGGTTTGAGACTGCACTTTAGTATTTATACTGTGAAATAGGTTATCTTATGCCTATACTATGCAGCGGATTTACTTCCGAACTGCCAGGCCTCACTCTCGGAATCATGGGATAGGTGAAGCTACTGATGTAGCCCGTCGTCTCTCACAGAAGGTGGTAATGTTCTCGAACGGTTTGACCCTCGATATTTCTACTGTTACATGAAATTATAGTGCCCATCTTCTGAAATGTCTAATAATTTGTTTCCGTCAGCACTGAGCAAGACACTCGCTGCAGCGTGTTCGGTTCCAGGAAGGTAAGGGATTCGATAAAAGAATTACTTTATACCAAATCTTAATGTTCTCCGGCGTTTCGACTATCAACTTTAATATTCATGCCGTGAATAAAGGTGTCCATTGCCATACTGTTCAGTGGATTTAATCCCTCAATACCTGCTTTGACTCTGGGTAACACAGGATATATGACGCTATTAACTTAGCTGAACGACTTTCAAAGATGCTTGTAACGTTCTGGGACAGTTTGCCTCTCGATTTTCTAATTCGTACATGAAATTAAGGTGTCCGTGACTAAAAGGTGCACAAATTTGTTTCTCTGGACACGAAGTTATACCCTTGATTGAGCGCGTTCGGTTCTCGGAGGGTGGGGTCTTCGGTAAAATCTTTTACACCATACCAATAAGTATCATTCTACAGCAGTTGGACTCTGTACGTCAATATGTATATCGTGAACTAGGGTGTCTATTGCCAATAGTGTGCAGCGGCTTTACTCACGATATACCTTATATGGCACTCGGTATCACAGGAGAGGTGTAGATATTGATACAGCCGTTCGAATCTATGAGTAGGGGGCAACATTCTCTAGCGGTTTGACCCACGATCTTGAAATTCATACATTTTATTGACATGCCCGTCAATAAAATGTACAGTAATTTTCATTTCTGATCCCGCAGTCATACTCTCGATACAGCGGTACACGATCTAGTAAGGTAAGGCCTTAAGCAAAAGTTTGACTCTATAGCAAACGGCAACGCTTTACAACGTTTTGACTCTGTACTTTAATATCTGTAGCCTGAAGTATGGCATCTAATGCCAACACTGTAAGGCGCATTTACTTCCGTTATACCAGGTTTGGTTCTCGTAATCACAGGAGAGGTGAAGCTATTGGCTTATTCGATCGAGTCTCAATCAAGGTGGTAACGTTCTCGAACGATGTGGCTCTCGATTTTGATACTTATTAATGAAACTGTCGACTCCCCCTGCTAGTATATCGACTAATGTGTTTCCGTGAACAGTAAGCAGGACATTGGCTACAGCTGGTAAGGCTCTCTGAAGGTATGGTTTTCGGTAAAGCGAATTCTTGATGCGAATTGGTAATGTCCTCTGACGCATTGACTCTCTACTTTAATATTCATACTGTGAATTAAGGTGTCTATTGCCAATACTGTTCAGTCAATTAACTCCCGGAATAGCTCAACTGACTGGCGAAAGTGTAGGGCAGGTGAAGCTGTTTACCCAACCGTGCGGTTCTAACCGAGGGTGGTATCGATCGCGAAAGGTTTGATCCTCGAGCTCCTGATGCGTACATGAAATTAAGGTGACCGTCACTAAAATGTGTACTAACTTGTTTTACTGGACACGAAATTATGTTCTCGATACAGCAGGTTCGGATCTTGGGGGGGGGGGGGTATGGTCTTCTGTAAAAGGTTTGAATTTTTACCATTATGTAACGTTCTCAAACGTCTTCACGCTCTACCATAATATTCAAACCGTTGGTTAAGGTGTCCATATTCAATAGTGTACAGCGGATTTACTTCAGGAATACCTGGCATCACCGCCGAATCGCAAGATAGGTGAAGCTATTGACTTAGCTGCGCGACTCTCAAAGAAGGTCATAACGTTATCGAGCAGATTGACACTCGATCTTCTATTTCATACATGAAATTAAGGTGCCCGTCACTAAAATGTCTGCTAATTTGTTTCTCTGCACAAGAAGTTGTACCAACGATACCGCGGATAATATTCCCGGACGGTAAGGTATCCTATAACGAGTGTGAGTTTACACTAATTGGTAAAGATCTCGAACAGTTCGACCCCCTACATTAATATTCATGCGGTGGATTAATGCTTCTACTGCCAATACTGTTCATCGTCTTTAGATCCGGGATATCTCGTTTGACTTTTGGAATCAAAGGATATATCAAACTATGGACTTACCTGTTCGTCTCTCACAGAATGTGGTAACATGTGGTTACCATCACTAAAATGTATACCAATTTGTATCCCTATACACGTAGCTATACCCTCGATACAGCAGGTTACTTTCGCAGAAGGTTCTGTACCCTGAATGGGAGGAAATTTATATCAATTGCTATTTATCACCGAGAGTATGACCCTCTACTTTAAAGTTCATACCGTGAATTATGGTATCCATTGCCTATATTTCTCGGTGTATTTACTCCCGAAATGACATGTTTGACTCTCCGTAACACAGGGCGGGTGAGAAGCTATTGTCTTTGCTATGCGACTCTCAATGAAGGTGGTCACGTTTTAGAAAGGTGTTACTTTCGGCCTTCCTATTCGTACACCAAATGAAGGTGCCTGTAACCAAAATGTATAATAATTTGTATCTCGGAGCACTACTTAATGCTCTCGATGCAGCGGGTTTTCTTTCTGAGGTCATGGCCTTCCGTAAAACGTTTGACTTTATAATAATTGGTGCCGTTCTTAGACGTCCATACGCTCTACTTGAACATTGAAACTGCGAATTAATCCCGAATCTCAAAGAAGTTGTTAATGTTCTTCAACGGTTTGAATCTCGATTTTCTGAAACATGCATGAAACTAAGGTGCCTGTCAATTAAATGCCTACTAGTTTGTTTTACTGAACCCGAAGTATTACTCTCGACACGGCGGGTAACCTGCTCCAAAGGTAAAACTCTCGGCAAAAGGTTTGACTTTATACCGATGTGTAACGTTCGGCAACGGTTTGCCGGTCTGCATAAATATTCACACCGTGAATTAAGGTGTCTATAGCCAATACTCTTCGGCAGAACTACGCCTGGAATACCAGGTTTGACTCTCGGAATCATAGGAAAGGTGAACCTATTAACTAAGGCTTTCAATTCTCACCTGAGGTGGTAACACTCTCGAATGGTTTTACCCTCGATCTGTAAAGTCGCGCTTGAAATTAAGATGCCCGCCTCTGTAGTATATAATAACCTGTTCCTCTGTACACTATGCTATGCTCACATATACAGCGGATAAGACATTCGCAGTATAAGGACTTCAGTAAAATGTTTGACGTTATACCTATTGCTATCGCTCTTAATTGTAGTGACTCTCGACTTTCACATTAAAACCCTGAATTAAGGTGTCTTATGGCAACAGTGCTCTGCGGATTTACTCCCGAAATACCTGGTTTGTCTCTACGAATCACAGGATAGGGGGAGCTACTGGCGTAGCGGTTGGACTCTCACAGAAGGTGGCACCGTTGTCGAGCCGTTTGAATCTCAATCCTCTAACTCATATTTGAAAATATGGTGTGCTTCAGAGAAAATGCCTGCTCATTTGTTTCCGTGAGCACTAAGCATGACACTGGCTACAGCGTGTTAGGTTCTAGGATGGGTATGCTTTCGGTAATAAGAAAGAAAGAATATTAAATATAGACCGTCACACCGCGTGCGGATGTTACCATTTGCCATAAGGTCAAAGATTCACCGAAGACCATACCCTCCGAAAAACGAACTGCCTGTATCGCGAGTATAACTTCGTGTTCAGGGAAAGAAATTAGTATTCATTTCAATGACGGGCACATTAGATTCATGTATAACATAGAAGATCGGGGGTCAATCGTATCGAAATCGTTGCCACCTTCTGTGAGAAACGAACGGCTGAGTCAATAGATTCTGCTACCCTGTCATTCGGTACAGTCAAACCTGGTATTCCAAGAGGTAATCCGCTGAACGGTATTGACAATAGACACCTTAATTTACGGTGTAAATATTAAAGTAGAACGTAAATCCGTTTCAGAACGTTACCAATTTGCAAAACGACAGACTATTTACCTGATACCTTACCATCAGAGAACATAATCCGTTGCATCGGTGGAATAACTTCGTGTTTAGCGAAAAAAATTAGTAGACATTTTAGTGTCGGGCACATTAATGTCGTGTAAGAATTAGAAGATCGATGGTCAAACCGTTCGGGAACGTCACCACCATCATTGACGGTCGGACATCTAAGTCAGTAGCATCATCTGTCCTGTGATTCCGAGAGTAATGACAGGTATTCCTGGAATAATCCGCTGAACAGTATTGGAAATAGACAGCTTATTTCACGATATGATCATTAAAGCAGTGCATTAAACCGTTATATAGCATTACCTATCCGTAGAGTGTTAACGCTTTACCGAAGAGCTAACCTTCCGTGAAGCTAACCCTCTGTATCGAGCGTATAACTTCGTGCTCAGAGAAGCAAGTTCGGATACATTTTGGTTACGGCTACATTATTATCATGTGTGAATTCGATGATCCAGGGAAAAGCGGTTCGAGAATGTGACCAACTTCCTTGAGACTGTAAGAGCTAACAGAATAGCTTCTTTGAGAGTCGAACGGACAAGCCAGTAGCTTCAGCTATCCTGTAACTCCGAGAGTGACGCCGTGTATTCCAGCAGTAAGTACGATCAACAGTTATGGCAATAGACACCTTAATTCGCGATATGAATATTAAAGTAGAGAGTCAATCCGCGGAAGAATGTAACGAATTCGTATAGAATGAACCTCTCTCCCGGAGGCCTAACCTGCAGAGATGCTCACCCGCTGTATTGAGCGTATAACACCGTGTTCTGTGAAACAAATTACAGAACATTCTAATGGCGGGCACCGTAACTTCATGTATGAATAAGAAGATCGAGCCTCAAACCGTTACAGAACGTTATCACCTTCCTTGAATGTCTCACTTCTAAGTCAATTGCTGCACTTATCCGTTGAATCCGAGGGGCAATTCAGGTATTCCAGGAGTAAATGCGCTGAACGGTATATGTTTAACAGTTTGTCTCAAACGTTTTGTCGCTTTACTTTTCTATTCAAACCGTGAATTAGAGTGTCCATTGGCAGTACTGTTCAGCGGATTTGCTCCCGGATTATCGCGTCTGACTTTCAGAATCACAGGATAGGTGAAGCTATTGGCGCAACTGTGCGACACTCAAAGAAGCAGGTTACGTTCTCGAACGGTTTGATGCGCGATCTTCTAAGTCATGCATGATACTAATCTGCTCGTCAATATAGTGAATTCCAATGTCTTCCTCTGAACACGAAGCTATACACTCGATACAGCGGGTTTGCTTCTCGGGGGGTAAGGCTTTCGGTAGAAGGTGTGTATTTTCTCCAGTGGGTACTGTTATTCATCGGGTTCAGGTTCTGCTACAGTATCCACACCATGAATTAAGGCGACTATTGCCAATTGTGAACTGCGGATTGAATCTCGGAATTCCTGGTATTACTATCGGAATAACAGGATAGGTGAAGTTACTAACTTAGCCGTTCGACTCTTGAAGGCGGTGGGATCGCTCTCGAATGGCTTGACTCTCGAATATTCTATTGACACATGAAAATATGGTGACCGTCACTAAAGTGTGTAATAATTTGTATCTCTGATCACGAAGTTGTACTCTCTATACGGAGGGTTATATTCCCGGAAGGTAAGGACTTCGGTAAAAAGAACGACACAATACCAATTGATATTGATCGCCGACAGTATGACACTCTACATTAATATTTATACCGTGAATTATGGAGCCATTTGCCTATATAATTGAGTGGATATAATTCAGTAATTACTTGTTGAACTGTCGGAATCACAGGGCGGGTGAGAAGCTATTGCCTCAACTCTGCGGCTCTCAATGAAGGTGGTAACGTTATCGACCGATGTAACATTCGATCTTCCTATTCGTAGATCAAACTATGGTCTCAGTCACTAAAATGTATACTAATTTGATTCTCTGAACACGTAACTATACTCTCGAAACGGCGGGTCAGGTTCTCGGACGTTAAAGCCATCGGTAAACAGTTTGACTTGCTTCCAAACGGTATCGCTCGGGAACGTTGACACCGTCTGGAAGGTACGAGCAGCGATGTCAGTAGCTTAACACGATCTTGCGATTCCGAGTGTCAAACCAGGCATTCCTACATTAAATCCGCTCAACAGTATTGGCAATAGAAGCATTATTTCACGATTTGAATATTAAAGCAGACCGTCAAACCATTGTTGAAAGTTGCATACTGGTATACAGTTAAACATTTTACCTATAGCCTAACCTTGGGCGAAACTAACCCTCCGCATCGATAGCATATCTTCGTGTTCAGAGAAGCAGATTATTAAACATTTTAGTGACCGGATCCTTAATTTTAATATGAATATGAAGGACGAGGGTGAAACCGTTCGAGAAAGTTGCCATCTTCTTTGATATTCGAACGGGTAAGTCAATAGCTTCACCTCTCCTGTGATTCCGAGAGCCAAACCAGGTACTCCGGGAGTCAGTCCGTTGTACAATATTGGCAATGCACACCTTAGTTCACAGTTGGAATATTAAAGAACACAGTGAAACATTTGTAGACGGTTACATATTGGAATGATGTCAAAAGCATTTCAGAAGACCATACCCTCCGAGGACTTAACCCGATGTATGTAGAGTATTACTTCGTATACAGAGATACAAATTAGTATAAATAGCTTGGAATGGAAACGTAATTACATGTATGAATGGGAAGAGCGAGGATGAAACCGTTCGAGATCATTACCACCTTCTTCGTGACACTGCACATATAACTCAATGGCTTCACCTATCCTGTGGTTCAGAGATCCGAACAAGGTATTCCGGGATTTAATCCACTGATCAGTATTTGCAATAGATACCTTACACCACGGCAATAATATTATTGTTTAGAGTCCAACCGTCGGAGAACATTATCAATTGGAATAAAGTCATACTTTTCACCCAATTCCTTACCTTCCGAGAGCCCAACCCGCTGCAGCGATTGTGTTCCTCACTTTTCACGTGATCAAATTACTAGACATTTTTTCAGACGGATACATTATTTACATGCACAAATAAGAATATCGAGGGCAAATCGTTCGAGAACGTTGCCTCCTTCTTTGAGAGAGGAACAGCTACGTCAATACCTTCAACTATCACGCGACACCAAACGTGCAACCAGGTATTCTAGGAGTACATCCGCTGCACAGCATTGGCAATAGACTCCTAAACTATCGGCATGAGCATTAAAGTATGCTGTCAAGTCGTCGGAGAACATTACAAATTGTTAGAGAGTTATTCTGCATACAGACTGCGTTACCTTGCGACAACTTATCCATCAGTATCGGGAGTATGACTTCCTGCTAAGAGAAACAAATTAGTATACACTTGAGTGACGGGAAGCTTAATTTCATCTTTGAATTAGAAGATCGAGTGTCAAACCGATTGAGCACGATGCCACCTTCTTTGAGCGTCGAACGGCTATGTCAATAGCTTCACCTATCCTGTGATTCCGTGAGTCAAACCAGGTTGCACGGGAGTAAATTCGCAGAAAAGTATTGACAATAGACGCCATTATTCACGATTTGAATATTATAGCAGAGAGACATACCGCCGGAGGTCATAACCAATTCGTATAGACTCATTCTTGTTACCGAATGCATTACCTGCCGAGAATACTAACCTTCTGTAGGGAGTGTCTTGCCCGTTGTTGACGGAAACAAATTAGTGGACCTTTTAGCAAGCTAACACCGTACTTTCATGCACGAATAGCAATACCGAAAGTCAAACCGTTCAAGAATGTTATCGCCGTCTTTGAGGATAGAACGGCTGAGTCTACAGTTTCACCAATACTGTGATTCCGAGCATCAAACCACGTAGTCCTGGAGTAAATCCGTTGAACAGTATTGACAATAGACACCCTAATTCAGGGTTTGATTGAAGACGCAGACAGCCAAACCGTTGTAGAACGTTACCTATTGGTATAGAATCAAACATTTTACCGATAGCCGAACCCTCGGAGTCGATATCCAGCCGTATCGAGAGTATAACTTCGTATTGATGGGATGAAGTTAGTAAACAGTTTTGTGACGGGCACCTTAACTTCATGTCCGAATCAGAAGATGCAGGGCCAAACCGCTCCAGAACGTTGCCGCTTCTCTGAGAGTCGAACGTCTGAGTCAATAGCTCCACCTGTCCTGTGATTCCGAGTGGCAAACCGGGCATTCCGAAAGTAAATCCGCTGAAGAGTACTGGCAATGGACACCTTAATTTACGGTTTAAATAGTAATATAGAGATTCGTGCCATCGTACAACGGTACCGACTGGTATATGTTCAAACTTTGTACCGGATACATTGCCTTCCAAGAACCTAACCAGTTGTAGCGAGTGCCATGCTTACTACCTCACGGAATCAAATTAGTAGACATTATAAATTGACGGACACCTTATTTTCGCGTGTGAATGGAATAATTTGGAGACATACTGTTCGAGAACGTTTCCACCATCTGTGAGAGTCGAACGCATAAGTCAATAGCTTCATCTATCCTGAGATTCAGAGAGACAAACCAGGCATTCCTGGAGTCAATCCGCTGAAGAGTATTGCCAATAGACACCTTATTTCGCGGACTATTCACTAAGATTGAGCTTTAAACCGTTTGTGAACGTTATCAAGTGTATCAAAGTCAAAAGTTTTACCTAAGGCCGTACGATCCACGAAACTCAACCGTTTCTCCGACGTTATAACTTCGTGTTCTGACGATCATACTCGTACATAACTTAGTAACGGCACCTTAAATTCATGCATGAATTAGGGTATCGACGGTCAAAGCGTTCGAGAACGTAGCCACCTGCTGTGAGAGACGAACGGCTAAATCAATAGCTTCATCTATCGAGTGATTCGGAGATTCATCCCAGGTATTCTGTGAGTAAGTCAGCAAAAGAGTTTTGGCAATAGGCACCTTAATTCACGGTTTGCATATTACAGTAGAGCGATAAACCGTTTGAGAGCATTACCAGCTGGTACAAAGTCAAACACTATACCAATGGCCTTTCACTCGGAGAAGCATACTCGAAGTTTCGAGAGTTTAATTTCGTGTTCAGAGAACGAAATTAGTCTTCATTTCAGTGAGGGGCACCTTAACTTTATGTACGAATTAGATGATCGAGGGTAAAACAGCTAGAGAACATTGAAACACTCTGCCTGAGACGAATGGCCAAGTCAATAGCTTCACCCATGCGGAGATTCCGAGAGTCAAACCAGGTATTCCGGGAGTAAATACGCTGTACATTATTGGCAATAGACACCCTAATTCGCGGAATAAATATTACGGTACAGAGTCCAACCGTTGTTGAATGATACTTATTGGTGCAGACTCAAACTTTTTATCGATGGCCTTACCTTTCGAGAAGCAAACCCGCTGTTCCGAGAGTATGACTTCGTGGTCAAAATAACAAAATTGTATAAATTTTAGAGACAGGCAACTCTAATTTCCTCTATGGATCAGAAGATCCAGTCTCAAGCCGTTCGATAATGTAACCACCTTCCTTGAGAGTCGAACGGCTTACTCAACAGCTTCGCATATCGTGTGATTACGAGAGCGAAACCAGTTAATCCGGGAGTATATCCATTATACAGTGTTCGCATTAGATACCTTAACTCACGGTTCAATTGGCAAAGTACCTAGTTAATCCGTTATAGGACGTCACATGTTGGTAATGACTCGAACCATTTACCGAAGGCCTTAACCGCCAAAGACCTAAACCGCTGTCGCCAGTGCCTTGCTTAGTGTACTCGGAATCAATTTAGTAGTCACTTTAGCAGAAGCACGCCTTATTTCCATATATGAATTCCAAAATCGGGAGTCAGACCGTTAGTGAACGGTACCACCTTCCTTGAGAGTCGATGGTCCAAATCAATAGCCTCACTAATCATGTGATTCTGAAAGACAAACCAGGTATGCCGGGTTTAATTCCGCGAACAGTTTTGGCCCTAGATATCTTAACTGACGGATTGAATATTAAAGTTGAGCGTGAAACCGCTAGCCAACTTTACCTGGTGGTATAAAGTCAAACTTTGTTCCGAAGACCTTGCCATACGAGAAACTATCCAGCTGCATCGAGACTATAACTTCGTGTACAGGGAAACAAATTATTCTAAATCTTAATTACAGGAACCATAATTTCATGTATTATATAGAAGATTGAGAGTCAATGTCGTTAGCGAACGATACCACCGTCTTTGCTAGTTGATGGACAAAATCAATAGCTTCACCCATACTGTGATTCCGACAGTCACGCCAGGTTTTCCGGTAGTAAATTAGCCGAGATGTATGGGCAATATACTCCATAGTTCACGGTATGAATGCTAAAGCAGATCGTCAAACCGTTGAAGAACGTTACCTACTCTCATAGCCTCAAAACTGATACTGAAAGCCATCCCCTCTGAGAAGCTATCGCGCCGTATCGAGAGCATAACTACGTATTGAGGGAAATACATATGTATACATTTTTGAGACGGAAACCATAATTTCGTAAATGAATTAGAAGATCGGGTGCCCAACCGGTCCAGAGCTTTACCACGTTCGCTGAGAGTTTCACGGCTAAGTCGATAGCTTCACCCATCCTGCGATTTCGAGAGTCAAATCTGGTTTTCCGAGAGTAAATCCACTGAACAGTACTGGCAATAGATACCTTTATTGGCGGAGTGAATATTAAAATATAGCGTCAGACCGTTTGAGAACGTTACTAACTGCGGTATAGTCTAACGTTTTACCGAAGGCCATACCTTCCGCGAACCTCACCCGTATCATCGAGAGTATAACTTCGTGATCAGAGTATCAAACTAGCAGAACATTTTAGTGAGGGGGACATTAGTTTCTTTATGAATAAGAAGGTTGATGGTCAAACACTTCGAGAACATTACCATCTTCTGTGTGAGACATACGGCTAAGCCAATAGCTTCACATGTCCTGCAATTTCGTCAGTCAATCCAGGTATTCCGGGAGTAAATCCGCTGTACAGTATTGGCATCGGGTACCTTAATTAGGGGAGCGAATATTAGAACAGAGCGTCACATCGTGTGAGAAGGTTACTGATTGATATAAAGTTAAACGTTTCACAGAATGTGTTTCCGTCGGAGATGCTAACCCTCCGTATCAAGGTTATAGCTACGTGCTTAGGGAAACACATTAATATACAACTTAGTGACGGCACCTGAAATTCAAGCCTCGATTAGGAGATCGAGTGTCAAACAGCCCGAGAATATTTCCACCTTCTGTGAGAGACGAGCGCCTAAGTCAATAGCTTCACATACCTTGTGATTCCTAAACTTAAACAAGATGTCCCGGGAGTACATGCGCTTTACAGTATTGTCAATGGACACCTTAATTCACGGTTTAAATATTAAAGCAGGCCGACAAGCCGTAGATGAACATTACATATTCGTGTAGGGTTATACTACTTACAGAATATCTTGCCCGCTGAAAGAGGTATCAGCTGTATGGAGAGTATAACAGCATGTTCAGAGGATGGAACATGTAAACAATTTAGAGTCGAGCACCTTAATTTCATGCATGAACTAAAATATCGAGAGTCGAACCACTCGCGAAGGTTGCCACCTTCTGAAATAGACGATCGGGTGAGTCAATATTTTCACGTATCCTCCGATTCAGGTAGTGGAACCAGGTAATCAGGGAGTAAATCCGCTTTACAATATTGGCGTTATACTCCCTACCGCCTGGCTTAAATATTAAATTGCAGAGTGAAACCGTTGTCGAACATAACGAATTGGCATAGATTCAAACATTTTTCCGACGGCCCTTACCTTCCGATACCTAACCTGCTGTATCGATTGTCAAAATTCGTGTTCAAGCAAACAACCTATTATTCTGTTTCGTGACGGGCACCTTCTCTTCATGTATGAATAAGGAGATCTATATGCATGCTGTTCCGGAAAGATACAACTATCCGTTATATTCGCACCGCTAAGTCCATAGCGGCACCTAGTCTGTGCTTCCGAGCTTCGAACCAGGTATTCCGGGAGTGAATCCGCTGATCACTATAGGCAATAGGCACCTTAATTTATGTTATGAATATTAATGTAGGTAGTCAAACTGTTGGAGAATATGACTATATGGTACAAATTCGAAGATTTTACCGGATACATTACCAACCAAGATCATAACCCGCTGCAGCAAGTGTCTTGCTTAGTGCACACGGAAAAAACCAGTAGATACTTTAGCAGACGGACACCTCATTTTCATGTATGAATAGAACAATAAGGTGCCAATCCTTTAGAGAAATTTCCCTCCTTCTTTGGGAGCCGAACGCCTAAGTATATAGCTTATCCTATCCTGTGGTTCGGAGAGTCAGCCCGGGAAAACCCAGAGTAATCTCGCTGAAGAGCATTAGCAATAGACACCACAGTTCACGGTTTCAATAATAAAGCAGGCCGTAATGCATTTGTCGAACATTAGATATATGTGTAAGGTCGAAATTCTGCCAGAATGCCTAACCATCCGTAAAACTAATCTGCTATATCGGCTATATCGAGAGTATGACACCGTGTTCAGTGGCTCGATCTCGCATCCATTTTAGTGATGAGCACTCTAAATTTATGCACGAATTAGAAAATGGAGTATCAATCCCTTCGAGAACGTTGCCACATTCAGTGTGATACGAACGGCTGAGTCAATTGCTTCACCTATACTGTGATTTGCAGAGTCAAACCATGAATCTTGGACGTAAGATCGCTGAAGGGTATTGGCAATTAGCACCTTAAATCACGGTTTGAATATTAAAGTCTAGTGTGAAAGCGTGGTAGGTCGTTGCCAATTGGTATACAGTCAAACAGTTTTCCGATAGCCTTACATTCAGAGAAGCAAACCCGCCGTTTTGACAGTATAATTTCGTGTTCAGGGAAAGAAATTAGTCCTCAGATCTGTGACGGGCGCCCTAGTTTCATGTATGAATTAGAAGATCGAGGGTCAAACAGTTCGAGATTGTTACCACATTTCATGATTGTCGAATGGCTACTTCAATAGCTTCACCCGCCCCGTGATTCCGAAAACCAAACCGGGTAATCTGGGAGTAAATCCACAGAAGGGTATTGTCAACAGACACCTTAATTCGCGGTATGAATATTAAAGCAGACCGCCAAGCCGTTGTGGACAATAACCCATTGGCGTAGATTCAAACTATTTACAGAAAGCGTTGCCTTCGGAGAACCTAACCCGCCGTATCGAGAGTAGAACTTCGTTTTTAGAGACGGAAATTAGTCTTCATTTCAGAAGGAGGGCACCATAACCACAGGAATGAATTAAAAATCGAGAGTCAGAAGGCTCAAGAACGTTGCCACGTTCTGTGAGGGACGAACGGCTAAGTGAATAGCTTTACCTGTCCCGAGATTCCGAGGGTCACACTAGGTATTCTGGGAGTCAATCGGCTGAACAGTGATGGCAACAAACACCTTAATTCACGATTTGAATCTTAAAGTACTGCGTCAATTCATTGTAGAACGATACAAATTTCTATAAGGTGAAATGTATAAGGTGAAACCCTCCTAGAAACAGACCCGCTGTATCGAGAGCATAACTGCGTGTTCAGAGGTGCGAACTGGTATACATTGTAGTAACGAGCATCTTCATTTCATGCATGAATTAGAAGATCCAGGGTCAATCGGTTCGAGAATGTTGCCACCTTCGTTGATAGTCGCACAGCTAAGTCAATAGCTTTACCGATCCTGCGATACTGTCAGTCACTCCAGGTACTGCGGGAGTATTTCCGCTGAATAGTCTTGGCATTGGCGCAGTGATTCACAGTATGTATATTAAGGTACGGAGTCAATCCAATTGAGAATGCTACCAATTCCTGAAATGTCAAACGCCTTACTCAAGACATTACCCTCCGAAAGCATATCTCGCTGTACCGAGAGCGTATTGTGGCGATCACAGGAACACATTAATATACATTTTAGTGACAGACGCTGTCAATATCTTCACCTATTCTGTGACTACGAGAGACAAACCAGGTAGTACGCGACTAAACCCGCAGTACAGTATTAGAATTAGACATGCTATACCACGTTTTCAATATTAAGGAACAGTGTCAAACCTTTGTAGACCGCTACCTCTTGCTATAATGTCAGCCATTCTACCGAAGTCCTTACCTTGCGAGAACCTATCACGATGTATCTAGAGTATAACTTCGCAACCAAGGAAGCAAATTGGCATATATTTCAGTGACAGCACCCTAAATTTCATGTGCAAATAAGAAGATCGCGTGTCAAACCGATCGAGAACATAACCAACTTTCTTAGTAGTGGAACGGCAAAGTCAATAGCATCACCCATCATGTGATACCGAGTGTCAAGCCTGGAATTCCAGAAGTAAAACGGCAGAACAATATTCGCAAAAGAGACCTTAATTGTCGGTATGAATAATAAAGTAGAGAGTCAATCCGTTGGGGATCATAACCAATTACTATAAAGTCATACTATTTACAGAACACCTTACCTTCCTAGAACCGACACCGCTGTATCGAGTATCATGCTTAGTGCCAGCGGAAACCAGTTAGTAAACTTTCTGGCACAGGCACAGCTTTTCTTCATGTATGAATAGCAAAATAGAGAGTCCAGCCATTGCAGAACTATCTCAGTTTCTTTGAAAGCCCCACATTTATGTCAATAGCTTCTCCTTTCCTGTGATTGCGAGAGTCAGACCACGTATCCAAGGCCTAAATGCGCTGAACAATATTGGCAATGGATACCGTAATTCACGGCTTGAATATTAAGGTTGAAAGTCAAACTGACGAGAACATTACCAATTGGTATAATATCATTCTTTTCAACCTATGCCATACATTGCGAGAACGCAAGCCGCTGTAGCCATTTTCTTGCTTTGGGATCACAGGATCGAATTAGTATACATGTTAGCAAACGTACACCTTAATTTCAAGTATTTATTTGAAGATCTAGTGTCAAACAGTTCGAGATCGTTACCAGATTCTTCGAGAGTCGACGGCTGGGTCAATAGCTCCAACTACACTTTTGATTCCGAGAGTCAAGCCTGGCATTCCAGGAGTAAATCCGCTGAACAGTATTGGAAATAGATATCTTAGTTCACAATTTGAATATTAAATTAGAGAGTCAGCATGTAGGAGAACATAATCAATTTTTATACGGTCATACTATTTACCAGAAGCCTTGCATTCCAAGGAACTAACACGCTGTAGCGTGTGCCATCCTTAGTGCACACGGAAACAATTTTGTTGACATTTTAGCAGGCGGACACCTTATTCTCATGAATGAATACAATAATCGGGAATCAGGCCGTTTGAGAACGTTCCCACCATTTTTGACGGCCGAACGGTTATGTCATTAGCTTTATCTATCATGTGATTCCGAGAGTAAAACAAGGCATTCCGGCATTAAATCCACTGAACCGTATTAGAAATTGAAACCTTCCATCACGGTATGAATAATAATGTAGGGAGTCCAACTGTCGGAGAATGATACCAATTGGAATAAAGTCATTCTCTTTGCTCAATTCCTTACCTTCCGAGAAATCAAACCGATGCAGCGATTGTGTTCCTTAGTTTTCACGTAACAAAATTGTTAGATATTTTAGCAGACGGACAAATCATTATCATGCATATATAGGAATATCGAGGGCAAACCGTTCTTGAGCGTAGCAACCTTTTTTTGAGAGTGGCACAGCTACGTCAATATCTTCAATTATACGGTGATACCGTGTGTCAAACCAGGCATTCTAGGATTACATCCGCTGTACAGCATTGGCAATGGACTCCTAAATTCTCGGCATGAACATTAAAGTTAGAAGTCAAATCGTCAGAAACATTAGAAATTGTTACAGAGTCATCCATTCTACAGATTACGTTATCTTCCGGGAACGTATCCAGCAGTATCTAGAGTATGACGTCGTTAAAAGGGAACCAAATTTGTATTCATTTTAGTGACGGGCACGATTATTTTATGGATGAGTAAGGCTATCGAAAGGCCACCTGGTCCAGATCGTTAGCGCCATCTTTGAGAGTCGCAAAAATCAGTCAATACCTTCACCAATCCTGTGATTCCGGCAGTCAAGCCAGTCATTCCGGGAGTAAACCGCTGAACAGTAGTGGCAATAGACACCATAATTCGGAGATAAATACTAATGTGGAAAGTCAAACTGACAGAGAACATTACCAATCAGCATAACGTCATTCCTTTTACTGAATACCGTACCTTCCGAGAACCTACCTCGCCGTAGCTAGAGCCTTGCTTAATGTTCCCGGAAAGAAATCGGAAGGCATTTTAGCGAACGAACACCACATGCTTGTGAATAATTATTATCACCGAGAGTCAAACCGCTCGAGAATGTTGCCGCCTTCTGCGGGGGACGATCTGCTTAATCAATAGCTTCGCTGTGCACTATTGGCAATGGACACATTAATTCTCGGTATGAATATTGAAGTAGATCGTGAAACCGTTTGAGAATGCTACTAAATAGGATAACGTTATACTCTTCAATGGATGCCTTACCGTCCGAGAATATAACCATCAGTATCAACGATATAACTTCGTGGTTATAGAATCCAATTAGTAATCATTTCATTGCTGGGCTCGTTAGTTTAATCTATGAATTAGAAAATCGAGTGTCAAACCGTTCGAGATCGTAACCAGCTGCTTTGAGAGTCGGACGGCTGCATCAATAGCTTCACCTATATTCGTGATTCCGAGAGTCAAGCCTGCAATTCCAGGAAGGAGTCCGCTGAACAGTATTGGCAATGAACACCTACATTCTCGGCCTAAGCATTAAAGTTGGAAGTCAAATCGTCATGCAACATTAGAAATTGTTGGAGTCATCTTGCAGACTACGTTTCCATCCGAGAATATAACCGGCTGCATGGAGTGCCTTGCTTTGTGTTGAGATCAATAAATTAGTATTCATATTGGTCGCGGGCACCTTATCTTCATGTATGAATAATAAGATATAGGGTCAGACCGTTCCAGAGCATTACCACGTTCTCTGAGGGTCCAACGACAGAGACAGAAGCTTTTGCCATCCTGTGATTCCGAATGTTAAACCAGGTTGTCGGGGATTAATTCCGCTGAACAGTATTGGGTATGGACAATTTAAATCGCGGTTTTATGTTTAAGTTGTTTCTCTCTCTGTTTGATTCCGTTAACAGTTGCTACAAACACAGACATATTACCGAAGGCCTTACCTTCAGTGGACCTGACCCGCGCAGCGAGAGTGTAACTTCGTGTTCAGGAACGGAAATTGGTATACAATTCAGTAGCGGGCACCTTATCCTCGTGTATGAATTAGAAGATCGCGGGTCAAACCGTTCGAGAACATTATCACGTTCAGTGAGAGTCTAAAGGCTAAGTCAGTAGCTTCAGCTATGCTGTGCATGATGGAGTCAAACCAGGTACTCCGAGAGTACATCCGCTGAAGTGCATTGGCAATAGACTAATTAATTCGAGCTTTAAATATTTTGTACTGAGTCAGACCGACGGAGAACATTATCAATTATAATAAGGTAATACTTTTCACCCAATACTATACCTCCCGAGAACCTGTAACGCTGTAGCGAGTGTCTACCTGAGTGCTCACGGAAAGGAATTAGTAGACATTTAAAGAGGCGGACAAATTATTCTCATTTGTGAATTGAATAAGTGAGAATCAAATCGTTCGAGAACGATCCCACCTTCTTTTAGATTCGAACGGCTAAGTCAAGAGCTTCACCTATCCTGTGATTCCGACAGTTAAACCAGGTATTACTCGAGCAAATCCCCTGAACAGTATTGGCAATATACACCTCAGATCACGGTTTGTATATTAATGCAGACCGCCAAACCGTTGTATGACGTTACCAATTGCTATGAAGTCAAACGTTCCACCGATGACCTTATCCCTCCGAAAAACTAATCCGCTGTATCTAGAATATAACTTCATTATTACGGAGAGAAATTGGTATTCATTTTAGAGACGAGCACCTTAATTTACTGTATGAACTAGAAGATCGAGTGTCAAGCCGTTCGGGAACGATGTCACCATCTCTGTGATACGAACGGCTAAGTCAATAGCGTCACCACTCCTGTGATACAGTGAGTCAAACCATGTATTCCGGGCGTAAATACGCTAAACAGTCTTGGCAATAGACTCCTTAATCCGCGGAATGAATATTAGAGTAGAGTGTCAATCCGTTTGGGAGCTTTGCCAATTGGTAGAAAGTCATACTCTTTACATATGGGCTTTCCTTCGGAGAAGCAAACTCTCCGTTTCGAGAGTATAACACCGTGTGTAGAGGTACGAACTGGTATACACTTTAGTGACGTGCTCCATAATTTCATGTATGAATTTGAATGTGGTATGAAATCGATGGAGAGCGTAACCACCTTCAGTGTGAGACGACCGGATAAGTCAATAGCTTCACCTATTCCAAAATTCAAAGAGTCAAGCAATGTATTCCTGGAGTAAATACGCTGAACAGAATTGGCATGAGACACCCTATTCCAAGGTGTAATATTAAGGTACAGATTCAGTCCGTTTGCGAACGTTGCCAATTGGAATAAAGTGAAACGTTTTACTGAATCCCTTAGCGTCCGAAAGCCTAACGCATTACATCGAGAGTATAACATCGTTTTCAGAGGAACAGATTACTATTCATTTTAGTGACGGACATCTTATCTTTGAATGTGAATTAGAAGATCGATTGTCAATCCGTTCGATAACGTTACCACCCTCTTTGCGACGAATAGACAAGTCAATAGCTCCAACAATCCTGTGATTCCGAGAGTCAAACCAGGTATTCCGGGAGTAACCCCGCTGAACAGTATTGGAAATAAACACCTTAATTCTCGGACCGAATAATAAAGCAGACCGTCGTATCGTTGTAGAGCGTTACTGAATTGTATGAAGTTATTCGTTTTACAGAACGTCCTACCATCCGAGAAGCGATCCCTGTATATCCGAGGTATTATTTCGTGTTCGGAGCAGCAAATTATTGCACGGTTTGGTTACGAGCACCTTAACTTCATTCACGAATTAGAAGATCGAGGGTCAAACCGGTAAAGAATGTGACCACCTTCTATGAGAGTTGAACGGCTATGCGAATCGCATCGCCTGACCACTGATTTGGAGAGTTAAACCACGTATTTCGGGTGCAATTCCGCTGAACAATATTGACAACAGACACCTTAATCCACGGTTTCAATATTAAAATAGAGCGTCACGCCGTTTGAGACGATGACCAGTTGCCATAATTTCAATCATTTTACAGGAGAACTAACCTTCATCGATCCCCACGGGCTTCTGCGAGTGTATCAGTTCGTGTTAGGAAACGAAATTAGCATTCATTTTAGTATCGGGCACCTGAACGTCATGAATGGGTCAGATGATCGAGGGACCAACCGTTCGAGAACGTCACCACCTTCTGTGTGAGTCTATCGGCTAAGTCAATAGCTACACCTAACCTGTGATTCCGATGGTCAAACCACGTATTGCGGCAGTAAATTCGCTGATATTATTTTGTATTTGTATTTTTCGGTCAAACCCTTGAAGAGATACTCGCATAGCGTCAAACCTGTTACCGAAAGCTTTCCCTTCCGAGAAGCTGTCCCTCCGTATCGAGAGTAATTCTTCATGTCGAGAGAAACACATATGTATACATATTAGTGACGGGCACCATAGTTCCATGTATGAATTACTAAATCAAAATACAATCCGTTCGAGAAAGTTACCACCTTCCGTGAGAGAAGAACAGCTAAGTCAATAGCATCACCCATCCTGCGATTCCGAGAGTCAAACCAGGTTTTCCGGGAGTGAACCCGCTGAACAGTATTCGTAATAGACACCTTAATTCGCGGAATAAATATTAAGGTAGAGTGTCAAACTGTTTGAGTGCGTTACCAATTGGTATAATGTCAAACATTTTACCGAAGACCGTACTCTCGCGAAATCTATCCCGCTGTATCGAGAGTATAATTTCGTGATCAGAGAAAGAAATTAGTATTCCTTTCAGTAACGGGTACATATCATGTAGTAATTAGAAGATCGATGGTGAAACCGTTCGAGTACTGTACCACCCACTTTGAGGGACGAACGGCTATGTCAGTTGCTTCACCTGCCCTGTCATACCGATATTCAAGCAAGGTATTCCGAGAGTCAATCCGCAGTAGAATATTGGCAGTGGACACCTTAATTCCTGTTATGAAAAGTTAGGCTGAGAGACAAACTGTCGGAGATTATTATGAATTGGTATAAAGTCATACTTGATACTGAATACCTTGCTTTTCGTGAAAAAATCACGCTGTAGGATGTCTTGCTGTTTGTTCGCGCAGAAAGGTAACAGTACACATTTCGGCGGAGGGACACGTTATTATCATGTCTGAGTAGTAAAACCGAGAGTCAGACCGTTGGAGAACGTTAACAGCCTTCCTGAAGGATGCACAGCTAAGCCAATAACTTCATGTACCCTGTTATACCAAGTGTAAAATCAGGTATACCTGCATCAAATCCTCTGAATCGTATTGACAATACGTACCTTCAATGCCGGCAGGAATATCGATGTTGAGAGTCAAACCGTCGGAGAACACTATCAATTGGTATAAGGACATTATATTTTTTACACAATACCATACTGATCGAGAACCCACCCCGCAGGGGCTGCGGTGGGCCTTCGGGTCCCACTGCAGTATGGGTATGACGAACCCACGGTGCGCGAGTCTGCCGATCTTAGGCCGAGGTGAGCAAGCACCTCATTCAGGATGTAAGGTGTCCTTACGCGGCGCATGACCAGTACGACCCTGCATACACTGGTACCTCGGGAACCGGTTCGAACCCTGGGGTGGGCGGGTTTCGCCCCCCCCCCCCGACCCCCGATTGCTTGCGTTGGCTTCGAGGTGGCAGTGGTAAGCCCATATCGTGGCTTAAGGGGCCCGCCTTCGGACGGGTTAGACGATCCACGGGTGAGCTGCGTGAGATCTGCTCGGGCACTGGCCTGAATAGTCAGTAGGGATTTAGAAAGGTCCCGGCCTACCCGATGTCTGCGCGTAGGGCTTGCAGTGTACGAGCTAATTGGTACGTGCGTGGTAAGGTGCGCCACGCATTGCGTTGATTTGGCGTATCCCAATCCCGCGCCAATGGGTGCCGTGTGGATCAAGCCCTAGTGGCAGGAACCGCACGTTAAATCTCCGACACAAGTTGACCGAGATCCCAATCCGCTGTAGCGATGGTTTTCACGTGATCACATCGGTACACATTTTAGCATACGGGCACATTATTTTCATGTATACATAAGAGATCGCGAGTCAATCCGTTTGAGTACGATATCACCTTCTTTGAGAGTCGAACAGCAAAGTCAATAGCGACAGGTATCCTGCGGTACCCAGTGTCAAACCATGTATTCCGGAAATAAATCCACTGAACGGTATTGGCATTAGACACCTCTATTCACGGCATGAATATTATAGTTGAGAGTCAAACCGTCGGGGAATATTATGAATTGGTATGACGACAAAATTCTTACCGGACACCTTGCTTTCCGCGAACATAACACGGTGTATCGAGGGTATAAATACGTATTCATAGAAGAAAATTTGTATTCATTTTAGGAACGCGCACCTTAATCTCATGGACGAATAAGGAGGTCGCCAGTCAATCTGTTCGGGAACGTTATCACCTACTTTGAGCGCCGCACAACTAAGTCAGTACCTTTAGCGTTCCCGCTATTCCGATAGACAAACCATGTAATAAGAGGGTAAATCTGCTGAAGATTATTGGGAATAGATACCTTAATTCTCGGAGTTAAAATTAAGGAACAGAATCAATCCATTCTAGATCGACACCTATCAGTATAAATTCAAATATTTACCGACGGTCTTACCTCCCGAAAAGCAAATCCACTGTATCGAAGGTATAACTCCGTGTTCAGAGAAGCAAAGTAATGTGCATTTTACTCACGCGAACCTTAATTTCATGTACGAATTAAGAAATTGTGGGTGGCAACTTTCTCGAAAGTTGCCTCCCACTTTGACAGTCGAACCGTTAAGTCAGTAGCTTCACCTATCATGTGATTAGGAGAGTAGAACCATATATTCCGGCAGTACATTCGCTGAAAAGTACTGGCAATACCCACCATAAATCACGGTTTGAATATTAATATAGAGCGTCACGCCGTCAGAATCCATTACCAATTGCTATAAAGTCAAGCGCTCTACGGGTGGCCTTACATTCGGAGTTGCTAATCCGCCGTATCAAGAGAATAACTTATTTTCAGGGATGGAAATTAGTCATCCTTTCTGTCACGAGCGACTTAATTTCAGGTATATATTAGAAGATAGAGGGTCAAACCGTTCGCGAACGATGTCGCCTTCTTTGAGAGAGGAACGGCTATGTCAATAGTTTTGCGGATCCTGCGATTACGAGAGTCAATCCAGGTATTCATGAAATACATCCGCTGTATTTTATTGGCAATAGATACCGTAATTCGCAGAGAGAATATTAAAATAGAGCGTCACACCGTATGAGAACGTTACTAATTGCCATGAAGACAAACGTTTCACCGAATGCATTACTGTACGAGAAGCTAACATGCGGTATCGAGAGTATAGCTACGTGTTTAGGGAAACACATTTGTATACAATTTAGTGATGGGCATCTTACCCTCATATATGACTTAGATGATCGATAGTCATATCGTTCGAGAACGATACCACCTTCTGTGGGAGACGAACGGCTGAGTCAATAGCTCCACCCATCCTGTGATTTGGAGAGGCAAACCAGGTATTCCGGGAGTAAATCCGCGGAACAGTGTGGGCAATAGACACCTAAATTCACGGTTTAAATATGAAAGCACACCGTCAAACCACTGTAGATCGTTAGCAACTGGTATAAATTTAATAACTTTGCGGATAGCGTTACCATCGGAGAAGCTAACTTGCAGCTTCAAGGATAAATCCTCGTGTTCAGAGAAACAAACTAGTAAACATTTTAGTGACGGCCACATTAATTTCATTACGAATTAGAAGATCGAGTGTCAAACGCTTCGGGAAGGTTAGCACCTTCATTTTGAGACTAACGGCTAAGTCAATAGCTAAACCTATCCTGTGATTCCGAGAGTCGGATCAGGTATTACCAGAGTAAATCCTCTGCACAGAATTGGCAATGGACACCGTAAATCACGGTTTGAATATTAAAATAGTTTGACAAACCGTATCAGATCGTTACCGATTGTTACCACCTACTATGACATTCGAAATCCTAAGGGAATAGCTTCACATATCCTGTGTATCGAGATTCAAGCTAATTATTCCTGGTGTAAATCTGCTGATCAGAATTGGCAATAGAAACAATATTTCTCGTTTTGAATATTAAAGCAGACCGGCAAACCACTATAAAATGTTACCGGTTTGCATAATGTTAAACACTTTGCAGATAGACTTACATTCGGAGATGCTAACCCACATCCTCCAAAGTATATCTTCGTGTTCAGAGGATCAAATTAGTAAACATTTTAGTGGCTGTGACCTTAATTTCATGCATGAATTGGAATATCGAGTGGCAAACTGTTCGTGAACCATATCACCTTATGTGAAATTCACACATCTAAGTAAATTGCGGCAGCTGTCCTGTGATTCCGAGATGAAAGCCAGGAATTCCAAAAGTAAATACGCTGAAAATAATTGGCAACACACACTTTATATCACGGTATGTATTTTAATGCAGAGCGTTAAGCGGTTTGTGAACGTTACCTCAGGTATAAAGTCATACTTCTTGCCGAATACATTATCTTCCTAGAATATTACCCACTGTGTCGGATGCCATGCTTAGTGCTCCGGAAACAAATTAGGACGCATTATAGAAGGCGGACAGCTATCCTTGATTTATGAATATCAAAATCGAGAGTACAACCGTTGGAGAACGATCCCACCTTCATTGAAAGTCGCACATGTAAGTCAATAGTTTACCTATCCTGTGAATGCCGGTGTCAAACCATGTATTCTGGGAGTAAATAAGCGAAGAGGTTTTGGAAACAGACACCTTAATTCTCGCTGTGAATAATAGAGCACAGAGTCAAACCGTGAAGTAACGTTACGTATTTGTATAGAGTAAAGCTTTTGACCGAAGGCATTGCTTCCGTGATGCTAACACGCCATATCGAGAGTATAACTTCGAGGTCAGTGAAGCAAATTAGTATACATTTTATAGACTTCCACCTTAACTTCATGTATGAGAGTACATCACCGTGTTCAGAGGCACAAACTAGTATACACATTAGTGATGAGCATCCTCATTTCATGCATGAATTAGAAGATCGATGGTCAAATCGTTGGAACTGTTAGAATCTTCTTTGAGATTCAAACGGCTAAGTCAGTAGCTTTATACACCCTGTGACTCAGAAAGTCAAACAAGATATTCCGTGAGTGAATGCGCTGTGCTGAATTGGCAATATATATCATAATTCGCGGTTTGAATATTACAATATAGCGGCGCACTCTGTGAGTACGATACTAATTGATAGAAAGTCAAACGTTTTTCCCAAGGCCGTACCTTCCAAGAAGCGAGCCCCCTGCTTCAAGAGTATGACTTTGTGGTCAGAACAACAAAATAGTATAAATATTAGTGACGGACAGCTTAATTTCATCTATGGATCAGAAGATCGAGGGTCATACCGTTCGGAGAACGATAGCACCTCCTTCGAGGGTCGAAAGGCTAAGTTTATATCTGCACCCATCTTGCGATTCTGAAAGACAAACCAGGTATTCCGGGAGTAAATGCGCTGAACAGTATTGGTAATTTGCACGTGCAATCACGGTTTGAATACTAAAAAAGTAGGTCAAACCGTTTCGGAACGTTAACCACCTCTATGAAATTCGAACGGATAAGTCAATGGGTTCACCTAGCCAGTGATACTAAGAGTCAAACAAGGTACTCCTGGAGTAATGACGAACCGTTAAGTCAATAGTTTCGCGTGCCCTGCGATTCCGCGAATGAAGCAGGTATCCCGAGAGTAAATCCGCTGAACAGTATAGGCAATAGACCCCTCAATTCACGTTCTAAAAATTAAGGTAGAGGCTCAAACTGTCGGAAAATATTGTCAATTCGTATACAGTCATTCTATGTACCGAATACCTTGCCAACCGTGGAACAATCCCGCTGTAGGGAGAGTCTTGCTTACTGTTCTCGCAAGAAAAAATCAGTAGTCACATTGGCAGAGGGACACCTTTCTTTCATGATTGAGTAGCAAGATCCATAGACGAACCGTTGACGGACGTTACCTCCATTCTTGAGAGTCGAACAGCTAAGCCAATGCTGCACCTATCCTGCGATTCCAACAGTCAAACCAGGCAATCCGGAAGTTAAGCATCTGAACAGTAATGGCATTTGACATCCTTATTCTCGGTTTGAACACTAAAGTTGATCGCTGAACCGTCTGAGAGCGTTTCCAGTTGGTATAAAGTCAAACGTTTTACCGAAGACTTTACCCTGCGAAAAACCAATCAGCTGTATCGCTAGAATAACATGGTCTTCAGTGGGACGAAGTATTATACATTTTAGTGACGGTAATTTAATTTCATGTTTGAATTAAGAAACCGAGGGTCAATCAATTCGAGGACATTACCAGTTTTTAGAAAGACATTCCTCTTACAGAATACATTATTTGCGGCGATCCTAACCCGCTGTAGCGAGTGTCCTGCTTAATGTTTATAGGAACCGATTAGTGTACGTTTCCGCGGACCGACACTACAAGTTTGTGTATAAATATCAGCATCGAGAGGCAAAGCGTTCAGGAAAGACACCGCCTTCCTTGAGAGCCGAGCGGCTTTGTCAATAGCTTAAACTATACAGTAATTCCATTAGCGCAACCAGGTATGCCGGATGTAAATCCGCTTAATAGCATAAGCTTTAGACACCTTAATTCACGGTTACAATATTAATGTAGGGCGTCAATCCATTTTAGAGAGTTACGAATTGGTATACAGTAAAACCATTTACCGAAAACCTAACATTCCAAGATAGAAACCCACGGTACCGAGAATATTTCATCATGTTCAGTGGAATCCATTAGCATACATTTTAATTTCATGTATGAAGTGGAATGTCATGGGTCAAACCGTTCTGATACCAGACCACCGTATTTGAGATTCGTACGGCTATGTCAGTAGCCTCACCTATCGTGTGATTCCGATTGCCAAACTATGTATTCGGGGATTAAATCCGCTGTAGAGCATCGGCATTGAAAACACAACTTTCCTCTATGAATATTAAAGTACAGAGTCACACAGTCGAACAACGTTACGTATTGGTATAGAGTCAAACTTTTTACCGACGACCGAACCTTCCGAGAAACTAACCCGATGTATCGAGAGTATAGCTTTGTGGCCAGAGAAGCAAATTAGTTAACATTATAGTGACGGGCTCCATAATTTCATGTATGAATTACAAAATCGAAGGCGAAACCAATCGAGAACGTTACCACCGCCTTTGAGCGTCGCAACAGTTATGCCAGTAGTAACACCTGTCCTGTGATTCCGAAAGTCAAATCAAGTATGCCTGGAGTCAATCTGCTGTGCAGTATTGACATCATACACCATACGTAACAGTATAAATATTAATGACCCGAGTTAGACTGTCGTAGAATGATACGAATTGGTATAGAATCAATCTTTCTGCAGATGACATTACCAACAGAGGAGATAACACTCCGTATAGTGAGTATCATCGGGTCCTGAGAAGTCATGATGTATCCATATTAGCGACGGGCACCATAACTTCCAGTATGAATTAGAA
This sequence comes from Lasioglossum baleicum, assembly GCF_051020765.1. NCBI lineage: Eukaryota > Metazoa > Arthropoda > Insecta > Hymenoptera > Halictidae > Lasioglossum > Lasioglossum baleicum. The sequence continues at coordinate 430,332 of NW_027469168.1, forward strand.
GGATGAGTGTCAAACGGATCGAGAATCTGACCACCTTCGTTGACAGTCGAACGGCTAAATCAATAGCTTCACCAATCCTGGGATTCCGACATTAAAACCAGGCATTCCAGGAGTAAACCCACTATAAAGTATTGGCAATAGTCACCATAATTCCCGGTTTGTATGTTAAAGTCGAGCGTCAAAAAGTCTAAGAACGATACCAATTAGTATAAAGTCAAACGATTTACTGAAGTCCATAAACTCACAAAGCCTAACCCGCTTTATCGAAAGTATTTCGTACTGCTCAGAGAATATGATTAATATACATTTTAGCGACAGGCACCTTAATTTGATGTTTGAATTAGTATATCGATGATCAAACGAAACGAGAATGTTACCATCCTCTGCGAGTTCGTACATCTACGTCAATCACTTCACCTATGCAGTGATTCCGAGTGTCTAACCAGGTAATCCGAAAGTAAATACGCTGAAGAGTACTGGCAATTTGCACCTTAATTCACGGTATGAATATTAATGTAGATGGTCAATCCGTCGAGGATCATTACCAATTAGTATAGAGTCAATCTTTTTACCAAGTAAATAACCATCCTCGAACCTAACGCGACCTAGTGGGTGGTATGCTCTGTGCTCACGAAGACAAATAGGTAGACATTACAGAAGAAGCACACCTTTTTTTCAAATATGAATTAGGAGATCGAGGGTCAAATGCTCCGAGATCGATACCACCTTGTTTGCGAGTCGAACGTCTAAGTCCATTGCTTCACATATAGTCCCGATCCAAGTGCCAAGCCTGGTATCCGAGGAGTAAGTTCGCTGAGTAGTATTGTCAATGGGCACCTTAATTCGCAGTTTGTAAATCAGAGCAGAGTGTCATACCGTTTGAGAACGTTACCAATTGGTATAGCTTCATACACCTTACCGGACACCTTACATTCCGAGAACATAACTTGCCTCATCGTGGGCAGGTATGTTCGTGTACAGAGAAACATAATAGTATACATTTTAATGACGGGACCCTTATTAACATATATGAGTCGAAAAATGACGAGAAAAACCGTTCAAGAACGTTACCACCTTCTTTATGATCGAACAGCAAAGTTAACAGCTTCACTTATCCTGTTATTCCAAGAGTCATACCATGTATTCCGCGTCTAAAACCGGTGTACAGTAATGGCATTAGACATGAAATTTCATGGTATAAATATTAAAGATCAGAGTCAAACCTTTTAGGACGTTCCCATATGATGTATAGTCAAACCTTTTACCGAAGGCCTTACCATCCGAGAAGCTGACCCGCTGTTTCGAGATTATATCTTCGTGTTTAGAGTAGCAAACTAGTACACATTTTAGTGACTGTTACATTAATTTCATGTAGAAATTAGTAGTTCGATGGACAAATTGTTCTAGAACGAAACCACCCTGTTTGAGGGTCGAGCGGATAAGTCAATAGCTGCAACTATCCCTTGATTCCGAGAGACTCACGAGGTAATCCGATGGTAATTGCGCTGAGGTGTATTGGAAATATATACCGTAATATGCGGAGTGAGTATTGAAATAGAGTGTCAAACCGTTTGTAAACGTTACCATCTGGTACAAAGTCAGATGTTTTACGGAAGGCCGTACATTCCGCGATCCTGTTCCGCTCAATTGCGAGAATAGCTTCGTGTTCAGACGATAAAATTAGTGTACATTTTAATGACGAGCACCTTAATGTCCTGCATGAATTAGCAGATCTAGTGTCGAATCATTTTAGGGCCTTACCACCTTCTGCGAGAGACGGGAGGCAAAGGCTATTGCTTGCCCTGTCCTGTGATTCCTAGAGTCAAATCACGTAATCCGGAGTTAGACCGTTGACGTTCATTGGCAACTGACACCCAAGTTCACGGATTGCATGGTAAAGTAGAATGAAGTTCCGTTTGAGAACAATACCAATTGCTATAGGGTCAAACGATCTACTGTAGGATGTATCTTCCGCGAAACTCATCCGTTTCATTGAGAGTATAACGTTGTGTTAAGGGAAACACATTAGTATACATTTCCGTGACTTCACCTTAAATTCATATAGGAACTAGAACATCGAGGGCCAAACCGTTCGAGATCGTTGCCACCTTCTGTGAGTGATGAACGGGAAACTTAGTAGCATCACCAATCCAGTGATTCCGATTGTCAACCCTGGTATTTAACGAGTAATTCCGCTGAAGAGTATTGGAAATACACGCCTTAATTCGCGGTTTGAATATCATAGTAGAGCGACAAACCCTCAAAGGTCATAAGCAATTCGTATAAAGTTATTCTCCTTACCGAATACCTTACCCGCCGATAATATTAACCTGCTATAGTAAGTGTCTTGATCGTTTTTGGCGAAAGCAAATTAGTGGACATTTTAGCAGACGCACACCTTATTTCCATATATGAATAACAATATCGAGAGTCAGATCGGTCGAGATCGCAACCACCTTCCTTGAGAGTCGCCACAACTACGTCAATAACATGAACTATCCTGTGATTCCGAAAGCCAACCTGGTATTCCGAGATACAATCCGCTATGCACTATTGGCAATGGACACCTCAGTTCACTGTTTGAGAGGTATAGTAGAGCGTCAAACCGCTTTAGAGGATTGACATTTAGTATAAAGTCATACACTTTACCGATTACCTTACCTTCGGAGAAGCTATCCCATCGTATCGAGAGTATAACTTGGTGTTCAGAGGACGAGATTATTAAACATTTTACTGACGTGGTTGTAAGCTTTACAATAAGTAAATGGAGCGGCGGTCACACCCTTCGAGAAAGATACCACATTCACTGAGACTCGAAGGGCTAAGTCAATAGCTTCATATATCCTGTGATTGCAACAGGCAAAGGAGATATTTGGGGAGTAAATGCGCTGCACAGTATTGGCAATAGACACCTTAATTCCCAGGTTGAATGTTCGGGAAGAGCGTAAACACGTCTAAGAACGGCGCCAAATATTATAAAGTCCAACGTTTTACTGAAGTCCATGCCCTCCGAAAAGCTATCTCCCTGTACCGAGAGTATATGTTCTAGTTCTTGGAAAGAAATTAGTCTCCATTTCGGAGACGGGCAACTTAACGTTATGCATGTATTAGAAGCACTGTGGTCAATCCGGTCGAGAGCGCTGCCACCGTCTGTGTGAGACGATTTCCTAAGTCAATAGCTTCACCTTTGCTCTGATTCCGACAGTCAAACGAATTATTCCGGGAGCAAATACGCTGAGCAGTATTGGCAATAGACACCTTAAGTCACGGTTTGAATACTAAGGTAGAGCGTCAAACCGCTTTAGAACGTTACCAATTGGTATCAAGTCAAACGATTACCGAAGGTGTTATCTTCCGCGAATCACACCAGAGCATGCTTAGTGCTCACGGAAACAAATGAGTAGGCATTATAGCAGATGCACACCTTACTCATAAGTATGAATTAAACGATCGAATGTCAAACCGTTCCCGAACGTTACCTCCTTGTTTGTGAAATCGCACATAAATCATAATATCTTCACCTGTTCTGTGGTTCCCGTAGTCATACCAGATTTTCCGGGAGGAAATTCTCGGAGAAGTACTGGAGATAGACACCATAAATCACGGTTCGAATATTAAAGTAGAGCGTCAAACCGTTTTAGAGCATTACAAATTGTTATGAAGTCAAGCGTATTCCGAATGCGATAACTCCCGTGAAACAAACCGGCTTCATCGAGAGTATGTCTTCGTGTTACGAAATATAAGTTAGTCTTCACTTCAGTGACGTGCACTATAACTTCATGCATGAGCAAGGTGATCGAGGGTCAATCCCTCGAGAACGTAACCACCGTTTGTGACAGACGAACTGCTAAGTAAATAGCTTCGCGTATCCTGCGATTCCGAGATACAAGTCAGGTATTCCGGTAGTAAGTCGCTGAAGAGTTTTGGCAATAAACACCTTAATTCCGGGCTTGAACATTAAAGAAGAGCTTGAGACGGCTTGAGTGCGTTACCGATTGCTATAAAGTCAATCGTTTTAACGATGGCATTACCTTCCGCGAGCATAAGCCGCTTCGCCTAGTGTATAACCTCGTCTTCAGATGAGGAAATAGGCCCTTATTTCAGAGACGGACACCTAGGCTTCATGTATCAATTATAAGATCGAGGGTCAAACATGTCGAGAACGTTGCCATCTTCTCTGAGAGACGAACCGCTACGTTAACAGCTTCACCTATCCTTTTGTTCGGAGAATCATACCAGGTATTCCGGGAGTAATTCCGCTAAATACATTTGGCATCAAACACCTTAATTCACGGTCTTATCATTAAGACAGAGAGTCATACCGTTTTAGAACGATACCAATTGGTATAAAGAAAAACGTTTATGAACGTGCGGTATACCGCGAATCTTACCGACTTCATCGAGAGTATAACTTAGTGCACAGAGAAGGGTGTTAGTCTTCATAAGAGGGAGGTGCACATTAACATCATATATGAATTAGCAGACCGAGGGTCAAACCGGTAGAGAACGTTGCCACTTTCAGTGAGAGGGAGTGTTACGTCTATAGCTTCACCTACACTGCCATTCCGAGAGACATGCCAGGTATTCCGGGAGTAAAGCCGCTGTAGAGTATTGGTAATGGACAGCATAATTCACGGTTTGAATACTAATGTAGAGGATCAAACCATTTTAGAGCGAAACAAATTGCTATAGAGTCAAACGTTTACCGATGCCGTTTACTTCCGCGTATCTCGCCGGCTTCGTCGAGGGTATAACTTCGAGATCAGAGAAAGGAATTAGCCTTCATTTGAGAGAAGGGCAACTTAACTTCATGTATGAATGAGAAGACCGAGATTCAAACCGGCCGAGAACGTTACTGCATTCTTTGAGAGACGAACAGCTAAGTCAAGAGTTTCACTTATTCCATAATTCCAAGGGTCAAGTGGGGAACTCCGGTCGTGGATCCGCTGAACAGTACAGCAATAGTTACCTTAGACCGTGGTACGCATATTAATGTAGAGCGTAAATGCGTTTGTGAATGCTAACAATTGATATAACGTCAAACGCTATACGGAAGACCTTCCCCACCGAAAGCCAATAGCGCTGTACCGAGGGCATAACTTCGTGTTCATGGAAGCAAATCAGTATATATTTTAATGACTGCAGTCTTTATTTCGTGTCTGAATTTGTAGATCAAGTGTCAAACCATTCGACAACTTTGCAACCCTCTGTGGGAGGCGAACAGCTATGTCACTAGCTTCACCTATCCTGCGATTCCGAAGTTAAAGCACGTATTCCCGGTGTGAGTCCGCTGAACAGCTTTGGCTACATGCACCATAATTTAAAATTTGAATTATTGTCAAATGATTACAGAAGGCGATAACTTCCGCGAATCACACCGTCTTCATCGAGAGATTGAGTTCGTGTTCAGGGAAGAACAATAGCATACAAAAAGCTAACGGGCTGCGTCGAGGGTACGTCGTCGTGTTCAGAGAAGCAATTTATTATACTTTTGAGTGACGGGTTACTTAATTTCATGTATGAATTAGGAGATCGAGAGTCAAGTTAGAGTTCGAAACCACCTTCTTCACGAGCGGAACGGCAAGGTCAATAGCTCCACGTATCTTGTGAATCGGAGAATCAAATCAGGTATTCGGTGAGTAAATCCGCTGAACAATATTGGCAGTAGACAACGTAACGCACGGTATGATTATTAATGTAGAGCGTCTATCCCTCTCGGAAGGTTACAAATTGATTTAAAGTCAAAAGTTTAACAGAAAACCTCACTCTCCAAAGCCTATCTTGCTGTATCGTGAGTATAACGTCGTGTTTAGAAGAACTAACTTGTTTACTGTTCAGCGACGGGCACCTCAATTTCATGTATGAAAAAGAAGATCGATCGTCATGCCCTTTGATAACGTCACCACCTCTTCTGAGTGTTGCACAGCAAAGTCAACATCTTCATCTAAAATTTGATACTGCGAGACAAACAAGGTATTCCGGGAGAAAATCCGCAAAGCATTCTTGGCATAAGACACATTATTTTAGGGCTTGAATATTAAAGTAGATCGGTAACCTATTTGAGATCGTTACCAATTTGTATCGGGTCAAACCATCTATCGACAGCCTTATTTGAGGTGAATATAAGCCCCTGTATCGAGAGTGTAACATCGTGTTTGACAAATTAAATTAGTATGCATTTTAGTGACTGGCACCATAATTTCACGTATGAATTTCAAAGGTCGGTGTCAAAATGTTCGAGAACGTTGCCACCGTCTTTGAGAGTCGAATGTCTAAATCAGTAGCTTCACAGATCCCGTGATTACGAGAGTCAAACCAGGTATTTCGGTAGAATATCCGTTGACCAGTATTAGCAATAGGCACACTAAGTCATTGTATGGCTATTAAAGTTAAGCGTCAAACCGATCGAGTACGATACCAACTGGTATAAAGTCAAACCTTTTATCGAATAACTGATCGACCTAGAACCAACACCGAACTACCGAGTGTCTTGCTTAGTGCTCACGGAATCAAAATAGTAGTCATTATAGCTGACGGAGACCTCATTTTCGTGTCTGAATAGCAAAATCTAGAACGTAACCACATTCTTTCGGATTCGAACGGCTAAGTTAATGGCTTCACGTATTCTAGCATCCCGAGAGACAAAATAGGCACTCTGAGAATAAGTGCACCGTACCGTATTGGCAATAGACTCCTTCATTCTGGGAATCAATATTAAAACTGACCGACATACCGTTATAGAGTGATACCTACATGTATATAGTTAAACCTTTTACCGAAAGCCATACCTGCCGCGAAGGTAAACCTCCGTATCGAGAGTATAAATTTGTTTTGTGAGAAACACATTTGTATTCATTTTAATGATGTGCACTATAATTTCATGTATTATGTGTAAGATCGAGGATGAAACCGTTCGAGTACGTTATCAGCTTCTATGAGAGACGAACGGCTAAGACCATAGCTTACCGTATTCTAATATTCGAAGAGGCAAACCATGTATTCCCGGAGTAAATGATACTAATTTGCTACCTTGGACACTGAGCAAGACACTTGCTTCAGGGGGTTGGGCTTCTCGGAATGTATGGCCTTCGGTAAAAGGTTTGACTCGAAACCAATAGATGAAGCTCTATAACCGTCTGACGCTCTACCTTCATAGTCGTACGGTAAAATAAGCTGTCTATTGCCATTATTGTCCAGTGGATGTGCTCCCGTTATACCTGGTTTGACTTTCGGAATCACACGATAGGAGAAGCTATTTGACTTCGCCGTTCGAGTCGCAATAAATGTGGTAACGTTCTCGAACTGTTTCACCCTAGGCCTTCTCATTCATACATGAAATTAAGGTGCCCTTCACTGCAATGTATACGAATTTGTATCCTAGAGCACGACGTAATACTCTACTTACATCGGGTTACGTTCTCGGAGGGTAAGGTATCCGGTACAAAGTTTGACCATATTCCAGTATCTACCGTTCTACGATGGTTTCGAATATCTGTATTACTAATCAAACCGTGAACTGAGATGTCTCATGCCAATACTGCACCGTGCATTTACTCCCGGAATATCTGGTTCAGCTTTCGGAATCACAGATATGTGAAGCTATTGACCTAGCCGTTGGTCGATCACAGTAAGTGGTAACGTTCTCGAACGGTTAGACCATCGAGCTTCTGATGCATATATGAAATCATTATCACCGTCACTGGAATGTATACGATTTCGATGCACTGATCTGGTTTCTACATTCACGATGCAGCGGGTGAGTTGTTCAGAGGGAAATGCATTCTGTAACAAGATTGGCCTACACGAATAGGTAATGTTTCACGACGGCCCGACGACCTGCTGTAATATTCAAACCGTGAATTATGGTGCCAATTGCCAATACTCATCAGCGGATTTCCTTTCGAAACACCTTGATTGCCACTCGGAATCACAGGATAGGTGGAACTATTGACTTGTGCATTCGGCTCTCAGAGAGGGTGGCTACGATCTCGAACTGTTTGACCATCTATCTATTTAATCATGCCAGAAATTAATGTTTTCGTCACTAAAATGCATACGAATTCTTGCTTCTGAACACGATGTTATATTCTATATACAGCAGGTTAGTCTTTCAGAGTGTAAAGTATTCGGTAAAACGTTTGACTTTACAGCAATTGGTTTCATTCTCAATCGAATTGACGCTCTACTTTTGCATTCGAACCCTGAATTAAGGTGTCAATTGCCAATACTCATCAGCGGATTTACTCCAGGGATACCTGGTTTGTCTCTCCGAATGACAGAATAATTGAAGCTTCTGACTTAGCTGTGCGACTCTCGAAGAATCTGATATCGTTACCGAACGGTTAGACACTCGATCATTTAATTCACACATGAAAAAGATGTTGTCGGTCCCCTAAAATGTCTCCTAATTTGCTTCCGTGAACACTAAGCGTGACATTCGTTGCAGCGTGTACGGTTGTAGGAAGGAATCGTGTCTGGTAAGGAATATGACGTGATATTAATTCGTAACATTCACAAGTCGTCTGACGCTGTAATTTGAAATTCATATAGTGAGTTGAGGTGTTTATTGCCAATACCGTCCTGCGGATTTACTTCAGGAATACCTTGTTTGACTCTCCGTATCACAGCATAGGTGGAGCTATTCACTTAGTTGTGCGTCTCTCAGAGAATGTGGTTACGATCCCGAACGCTTTGACTATCGATGTTGATAATAGTACACAAGCATGTGGTGTCCGTCCCCTAAAATGCACACTAATCTGTTTCTGTTTACATTAAGCAGGACACCCCCTACAGCAGAATTGGATATCGGAAGGTGAGGTATTTAAGAAAGGTATTACTCTATACGATTTGGTAATGTTCTCCGACGGTACGACTCCCTACATTAATATTAATACCGCGAAACAGGGTGTCTAATGCCAATACTGTTCATGATATTTACTCCAGGAATACCTCCTTTGACAGTCGGAATCATAGGATACGTGAAGCTGTTGACGTAGACGTTGAATAATCAAAGGAGGTCGTAGCTGTCTGGAACCGTTTGACACTCGATCTACTCATTCATATTTTAAAATAAGATGTACTTCTGCTATCATGTCTACCTATTTGTTTTCGTGAGCACTGAGCATGCCATTCGCTACAGCGCGTTAGGTTCATACATGGTTATGTATTCGGTAAAAAGGGTGACTCCATACCAATTGTTAATGTTCCTCGACGGATTGACCATCTATTTTAATATTTATACCGTATATTAAGGTGTATAATGCCAATACTGTTCAGCCGATTTACTTCAGGAATACCTGATTTGCCTCTTCAAATCACAGGATAGGTGAAGCAATTAACATAGCCGTCGGCCTCTCACAGACGGTGGTACAGTTCTTGAACGATTTGACACTCCATCTTCTAATTTATACATGAAATTAAGGCACCCGTCACTGAAATGAATACTAATTTCTTACTCTGGATAGGAACATATACTCTCGATGAAGCGGGTGAGGTTCGCGGAAGGTACGTCCTACTGTAGATCGTTTGACTGTATGGCAATTGTTAACGTTTTCAAATGGATTGAGGCTGTATTTTAACATCAAAACCGAGAATTGAGTTGTACAATGTCAACGCTCTTCAGCGGATATACGGCTGATATACTTAGTGTGTCCCTCCGAACCACTGGATGGGTGAAGCTATTGTGTCATATGTGCCTTCTCACGATGAAGGTGGCAACGTCCTCGATCGGTTTGACCCTCGATCTTCTAATTAATCCATGAATTTATGGTGCCGTACCAAAATTGTATAGTAATGTGTTTCCCTGAACACGTTGCTATACTCTCTATACGGCAGGCTAGCTTGTTTAAATGTAAGGTATTCGGTAAAACGTTCGACTTTATAGGAATTAGTAACGTTCTCACTAGGCTTGACGATCTATTATAATCTTCAGTCCGCGTATTATGATGTCTATTGGCAATACTCTTCAGCGAAGTTGCACCAGTAATACTTGGTTTGATTCTCCGAATCTCTGGATAGGTGAAGCTGTAGACATAGCCGCTCGTACCTTACAGAAGATGCAAACGTTTTCGAGCGGTTGGAAACGCGATCTTCTTATTCATACATGAAGCTAAGTTGCACGGCACACAAACGTATGCCACTTTGTTTCTCTTAACACGACGACATATATTCGATACAGCGGGTTAGCTTCTCGGAAGGTTAGGCCTTCGCTATAAAATTTGACTTTATATCAATGCGTTACGTTCTGCAATGGTTTGACTCTGAACATTAATAGTTATGCCATGAAATATTGTGTACGATGCCCACACTGTACAGCGGATGTACTCCTGGAATTCTTGCTTTGACGTTCGGAATCACACGACAGCTGAAGCTATTGACTTAGCCGTTCCACTCGCATCAAAGACGGTAAGGGTCTCGTACGGCGTGACACCCGATCTTCTAATTCTTACATGAAATTAAGGTGCCGCATATAAAATGTCTACTTATGTTTATGCAGGAACACGAAGCTGAGTACTCCGTACAGAGGGTTGGATTCTTCTGTTGGTATGTCCTTCGGTATAACCTTTGACTCTATGCGAGTAGGTACCGTTCTACAATGTTTTGACTCCGAACTTTAACATTCATACTGTGAATGGAGGTGTCGTATGCTAATACTGTACCGCGGAATTACACTCGGAATACCTGGTTTGACTATCTGAATCTCAGAATAGGTAAAGCTAGTGACTTAGCCGTTCGTCTTTCACAGATGGTCGCAAACTTATCGTGCGGTTTGACCCTCGATCATTTAATTAGTACATGAAGTTAAGGTGCCCGTCGCTGAAATGAATACTAATTATTTTCTGTGTACTCGATCTTATTCTCTCGATGAAGCCGGTGAATTTCGCAGAAGGTATGGCCTCTCGTACGGTTTATCGCCCTACTTTAACACTCAAGCAGTGAATTATGGTATCTACTAAAATGATGTTCAGCCTATTTACTCCCTTAGTAGTTGGCTTGGGTCTCGAAATCACAGGTTGGGGGAACGTATTGACTTAGCTGTGCGTCTCGCCCAAATATGATGGTAACGCACTCCAAGGGGTTGACTCTCGATCTTCATATTCATGCATGAATTTAAGTTACCCGCCACTAAAATTTATTGTAATCTATTCCTCTGAAAACCATGCTATACTCTCGATATGCGTTAAGCATTTGGAGGGTAAGTGATTCAATAAAACGTTTAACTTTATTCCAATTGGCAACGTTCGCAAACGGATTGACTGTGCACCTTAATATTGCACCATGAAATAGGGTGTCTAAAGCCAATTCTGTTCAACGGATTTACTCCAGGAATGCATGGCTTGTTTCTTGGAATCTTGGAATAGGTGAAGCAATTGGCTTAGCCGTCCTTCTCTCAATGAATATCCTAACGTTCTCGAAGCGTTTGACACACGATCATCCAATTCATATATCAAAATAAGGTATTCCTCTGCTGTAATTTCTACTTCCTCGCTCCTGTAAACCTAAAACAAGACAATCCCTACGGCGGCTTGCGTTCTCGGAATATAAGGTATAGGTTGAAAAGAAAGACTTTCTACTAATTGGTAATGTTCTCCGACGGTTTGATTCTCAACCTTAATATTCATGCTGTGAATTACGGTATACATTGCCAATATTGTTTAGCGCATTTATGCCTCAAATACGTGTTTTGACTCTTGCAACAATAGGAGAAGCTATTGCCATAGATGTGGGGCTTTCAAAGAAGGTGGAATCGTTCTGAAACAGTTTCACTATCGATCTTGTTATTCATACATGTAGCAAAGCTGTTCGTCTACTAAAAATCTAATGACTGGTTTCACTGGCACTAAGTATGATACTCGATACAACGGGTTAGGTTCTACGATGGTAAGGTATTCGTTAATAGTATGACTTTATAGAAATAGGTTAAGTTCTCCAACGAATTGACTGTCTACTTTAACATTCAAACCGTGAATTAACGTGTCTGTTGCAAATACTGTTGAGTGGATTTACTTCTGGAATGCCAGGCTGGAGCCTCGGACTCAGGCTTCTAGGGGAAACTGTTGACGCAGCCGTTTGGCTCTCGATGAAGCTGGTAACATTTTCGAACGCTTTGACACCCGATCTTCACATTGATAGACGAAACTAACGAGCGTGTCACGAAAATGTTTACTAATTTGATTCTGTGAACTCGATGTTATACCGACGATACTACGGGGTTATAATCTCGGAAAGTAAGGTATCCGTTAAAGAGTTATATGTTATATCAGTTGGTAGCATTCTCAAATGGTTTGACGCTCTATTTTAATATTCACTCCGCGAAGTAAGGAATCTATTGCCAATAATGTACAGCGCATTTATTCCCGGAATATCTCGTCTGACTTTCGGTATCACAGGATAGGTGAAGCGATTGCCATGGACGTTCGAATCACAGAGAATCTGGTAACATTCTCGAACGGTTTGATCCCCGATCTTTTTATTCATAACGAAATTGATGTCCGCGCCACTTATACGTTTATTAATGAGACCCTTTGAACACGATGTGATATTCGAGGTACCGCGGTTTATTTTTCAGTGGGTGAGGTTATCAGTAAAACGTTTGACTTAATGCCAATTGAAAATGTTCTCAAACGGTCTGACACTCTACGTTAATATTCAAAACTCGAACTAAGGCGTTTGTTACCAATTCTGTTCAACGGATTTACTCCCGGAATACTTGGTTTCACTCTCGGAATCGCAGGATGGGTGAAGCTATTGACATAGCCGTTCGCATCTCACAGAAGGTGCTAAAGATCTCGAACGTTATGACCTTCGACCTTCTAATTCATACATAAAGATAAAGTGGCCATAACTGAAATGAATATTTATTTCATTTTCTGAACACGACGTCTTTCTGTCGTTACAGCGAGTTAAGCTTTCCGCCAGTAGGGACTCCAGAAAAACGTTTGTCTTTGTAGGAATTTGTATCCTTTTCAAACGGTATGACTATGTTCCTTAATATTTCTACCGTGAAATAGGTTGCCTAGTGCCCATACTGAACAGAAGATTTATTCGCGGAATACCTGATTTGACTGTCGGAATCGTGGGATATGTGAAGCTATTGACTTAGCAGTACGACTGCCAAAAAAGATGCTAAGATTCTCGGATTGCTTGACTCACGATTTTGCTAACCATACGTAAAACGGCAGTCTCCGCCTGCTGAAATGTCGGCTCATTTTTTTTCGTGAACAACAAGCACGACACTCGCTACAGCGGGTTAGGTTCACGGATGGTAAGGTATTCGGTAAAGGTATTTAATTACATTAATAGATGATATTCTTCGTCGGTTTGACTCAGTATCTCAATACTTATACCGCGAATTAAGCTCTCTATTACCAAAAATGATCAGCGGATTATTCTCGGATTACCTGGTTTCCATCTCGGAATCACAGGATATGTGAAGCTGTTGACATAGCCGTACGACTCTCACAGAAGATGGCAATGTTCTCGAAAGGTTTGACGCTTGACCTTCTTATTCATAATAAAATTAAGGTTCCAGTCGCTAAACTGTTTACTAATTTGAACCTCTGAACAGGAAGTTGTACCCTCGGTGCAGCGTGTTTTGTTCGCCGAAAGTACGGAGTTCGGTGAGAAGTTTGTGTCATACCAATTGGTAGTGTTCTCCTACGGTTTGTCGTTCTACTTTAATATTCATGCCGCGAATTATGGTGTGCATTGCAAATACTGTTTAGCGGACTTTCTCCTCAAATACCAGGTTGGACTCTCGGAATCACAGGATACTTGAAGCTACTGACTTGGCTGTACGACTCTCGAAGAATCTGATAACGTTATCGAACGGTTTGACACTCCATCTTCTAATTCATAAATGAAAATGATGTTGTCCGTCTGCTAAAATGTCTCCTAATTTGCTTCCGACTAAGCATGACATTCGCTACAGCGGTTTCGGTTCTAGGAAGGAATGGTGTCTGGTAAAGGAATATGAAGTATTATTAATTGGTAACGTTCTCCAGCGGATTGATGCTGTACATTAGTATTCATATAGTGAGTTGAGGTGTTTATTGCCAATACTGATCTGCGAGTTTACTCCTGGAATACCTGATTTGCCTATCGGAACCACAGGACAGCAGCAGCTATTGACTTAGCTGTGCGACTTTCGAAGTATGAGATAACGTTATCCAACGGTTCGACACACGATCTTCTAATTCGTTGCATGAAATTAAGGTAGCCGCCATTAAAATGTCTACTAATTTCTTTCGTTGAACACGAAGTTATACAGTCGATACAGCTGGTTATGATCTCAGAAAATAACGTATCAGTTAAAGAGTACGTCGTTATTCCAATTCGTAGCGTTCTCAAACGGTTTGACGCTCTACCTTAACATTCATACCAAGAATAATGGTGTCTACTGCCAATTTCTTTCAGCGTAATTACTCCTAGAATACGTGGTCTGACTCCCGCAATCACGGGATAGGGGAAACTATTGACTTAGATGTGCGACTATCAAAGAAGGTGGTAACATTCTCCAACGGTTTGACTCTCGATCATCTGTTAGATAGATAAAATCCAGTTGCCGTCACTAAAATCTATACTATTTTGCTTCCCTGACCACTAAGTAATACTCTCGATACAGCGGGACAGCTTCACGGAAGGTACGTCCGTCGGTGAAACGTTGGACACTATACCAGTAAGTAACGTTGTACGACTGTGTGACTCTGTACTTTAATATTTACAGAGGAAGGAAGTGTTTTTAATGCCGATAGTCTACAGCGGATTTAATCCCGGAATACCTGGCTTGACACCGTGAATCTCCGGATAGGTGAGGCTAGTGACATAGCCGTACGAATGGCGAAGACCCTGGCCACGTAACCGAACGCTTTGGCCCACGGTATTCCATTTCATTCATGAAATTAAAATGTATACTAATGGACTTCACTGAACACGATAATATATTCCCGGTACAGTGGGTTTCTTTCTTGGAATGTTAGGTTTCGTTAAATGATTTTACTCGATACGAATTCGTAGCGATCTCAAATGAAGTGACGCACAACTTTAATATTAAAACCGTGAACTAAGGTGTCTAAAGCCTATACTATTGAGCGGATTTACACCCAGCATATCCGATTGCGCTCATGGAATTACAGTATGGTTGAAGCTATTGACTTAGCCGCTCTCGGATCTCAATGAAGGCGGTAACATTCCCGAACTCTTTGCCTTTCGATGCTGATATTTATACACAAATATGTGGTATCGGACGGCTAAAATGTATACTAATATGTTCCCGTGAACATTAAGCAGGACACTCGCTGCAGCTGGCTAGGTTCTCTGCAGGTGTGGTATTCTGTGAGTGGAAAGACTTTCTACGAATTGGTAATGTTCTGTGAGCGGTTGAGTCCCTACATTAATATTCAATCCGTGAATTACGGTTTCTATTGCCAATATTGCTCAGCGGAATTTACTCCCTGAATACCTGATTTAACTTTAGAAATCATAGGATAGCAGACGGCTATTGTCTTAGCCGTTCGACACTCGCCGAACGAGGTGAAGCTCTGAATCGGTCTGTCTCTCGATCTTCTAATTCATGTACGTAATTATGGTGCCGGTCTCTAAAATGTATATAATGTCTTACTCTGGACACGAAGTCTTATTCTCGATCAAACGGGTGAAAATCGCTGTAGGTAATGCCGGCGGAAAAACGTTTGACTTTATACACACTCGTAACGCTCTCATACGGCTTGATCCTCTAAATTAATATTCAAACAATGGACTATGGTGTCTATTGCTAATGCAGTTCAGCGTATTTACTCCCACAATACCTGGTTTGACTCCCCCAGGATAAGTGAAGCTATTCACTTAGCTGTACGTCACTCACAGATGGTGGTAACGATGTCGAAAGGTTTGACCCTCGTTCTACCATTTCATACATGAAATTAATGTGCTCGTCACTAAAATGTACCCTAATTCGCCATCCGATCACGATGTTAGACTCTGGATGAAGCGGGTGACGGGCGCGGAAGGTATTGTCTTCGGTTGAACGATTGACTTCGTAGCAACTGGTAAGTATCTCAAACGGTTTGACGCGCTATTTCAATATTCAAACCATGATTTAAGATGTCTATTGCCAAAACTCTTCAACGGACTTATTCCCAGAATACCTGGCTTGTCTCTCGGAAAGACAGATTCGGTGCAGATATTGACGTATCCGTTCGTCTCTCGCAGAAGGTGACAGCGTTTGCGAAGAGATTGACTCGCCATTTCCTCATTCATCCATGAGATTGATGCGCTCTTCACTAAAATAAATACAAATTTTCTTGTATAAACACGTAGTTATATCCTCGATGCCCCGGGTTTGGTTCGCGGAAAGTAAGGTGTCCGATAAAACGTTTGTCTTCATACCAATTAGTAAAATTCTCCTACGCTTTGAGGCCCTACTTTAATATTCATACCGCGAATTAAGGTGTCTATTGCCAATACTGATCAGTGGATTTTCTCCAGGGGTACACAGATTTATCTCCCGAATACACAGGAAAGATGACGCTATTGCCATAGGCATGCGACTGTCAATAGAGGCGGTAACGTTCTCGGATGATTTGACCCTCCATTTTCCTATTGATACAGATAATTATAGTGTCCGTCTCCAAAAGAGTCTACTAATTTATTTCCTTGAACACTAAAAAAGACACTTGCCGCAGCGAGTTATGTTCTCGGAAGGTAAGGTATCCGGTACAATGTTTGACCGTATACCAGTAGTTAGCGATCTACAATGGTTCGATGCTCTATGTTACTATTTATACCGTAAACTATGGTGTCTATTACCGACACTGCTCGGCGTATTTACACCCGGAATGTCTGGTTTGACTCTCGGAATCGCAGGATAGGTGAAGCTATTGACATAGCCGCTCGAATCACACAAATAGGGTGGTATCGTTCTCGAGCAGTTTGACTCTCGGTTTTGCTATACCTACATGAAAATAATGTGTCCCTCTGCAAAAATGTCTACTAATTGCACGCCCTGAATAACAAGCATGGCACTCCCTACAACGGGACAGGTTCTCGGAAGGTATGGTATTCGGTAAAAGGGATGCCTTTATGCGCATTGGTAATATCCTCCATCGGTTTGACTCACTACATTACTATTCATACCGTAAATTAAGGTGACTATTCCAAATACTGTACTGAGCATTTGCACCAGTAGTACCAGGTTCGACTCTCGCAAGCTCAGGATACGTGATGCTGCTTACTTGGCCCTTCGACTCTCAATGAAGCTATTGTGTCAGCCTGTCGAAGATCATGGAATGTGGTTACGTACTCGAGCGGCTTGACCCTCGATCTTCTAAGTCATGCACGAAGATAAGGTGCCCGTCACTGAAATGAATACTAATTTTTTCCGGAGCACAAGGTTATAATCTTGACGCAGCGGGTCAAGTGCTCGGAAGGTAAGACCTACACTAAAACGTTTGACCTTGTACAAATTGGTAACGCTCTCAAAAGGTTTGACACTCTACTTTAATACTCAAACCGTGAAATATGGTGCCTGTTGTAAATACTGTTCAGCGGATTTACTTCCAGATTTTCTCGCTTCACTCTCGGAACCACACGATAAGTGAAGCTATAGACATAGCCGTTCGACTAACAATGAAATGGGTAGCGTTCTCAAACCGCTTGACTGTCGTTTTGATATTCATACATGCAAATTACATGTCCGACAGCTAATATGTGTAGTGATCTGTTTCCGTGAACATTATGCACGACACAGGATGAGGCATGATATGTTCTCATACGATACTGTATTCGGTAAACGGAATGACTTTGTACGAATTGCTAATGTTCTCCGATGGTTGTGCTCTGTACTTCAATACTCATACCGTGAATTATGGCGTCTACTGCAAGACAGTTCTGCGGCCTTTCACCATGGGTAACTTTTGTGACACTCGGTATCACAGGACAGGTGAAGCTATTGACTTAGCCGTTCGAATCACAAATAGGGTGGTATGGTTCTCGAGCAGTTTGACTCTCGGTTTTGCTATACCTACATGAAAATAAAGTGTCCCCCTGCAAAAATGTCTACTAATTTCACGCCCTGAATAACAAGCATGGCACTCCCTACAGCGGTTTGGATTCTCAGAGCGATAGGCATTCGGTATAAAGTTTGACTCTATACGAATAGGTAACGTTCTTCAATGATTTGATGTGTGACGTTAATATTCAAGCCGAGAATTAATGTGTCCATTGCCAATACTTTTCAGCGGATGTACTCCCGGAATATCTGGTTTGACCCTCGGAATCACAACAAAGGTGACACTACTGATCTAGCCGCTCGTCCCTCAGAGACGGATGTAACTTTTTCGGACGGTCTGACCATCGATCTTCTAATTCATACATAAAGTTAAGATGCTGGTCTCTGAAATGAATACTAATTTCATTCTGTGTACACAAAGGTATATTCCCGATGATTTTGGGGAGGTTCGCGGAAGGTAAGGTCCCCGGCCATACGATGGACTTTATAGAGATTGGTATCGATCTACAACGGCTTCACTGTCTCTCCTAATATTGAAACCGTTAATTGAGGTGCCAATTGCCAATACTGCTCAGCAGCTTTACTCCTGGAATACCAGATTTGACTATCGGAACCACATGAAAATGTGATGGTATTGACTCACACGATCAAGTCTCAAAGAGGGTGGTCACCTTCCCAAACATTTGACACTAGATTTTCTAATTCGTACATGAAAATAGGGTGCCCATGACTATAATGTGTACTAATTTGCTTCTCTGAACACGAAATTATTCCCACGATTATGATCTCGGATGGTAAGGCATGCGATAAAGTGTATGGCTTTAAACCAATTGGTAACGTTCAGGAGCATGTTGACCATCGATATTCTTGATACATGAAGCTAAGGTGCGCGTCTCTGAAATGAATACATATTTCATTCTGTGAACACGAAGTTACACTCTCGATTACGCGGGTGAGGTGCGCGCAAGGTAAGATCTTCGGTATAGGATTTGACTTCTGTACCAAGTGGAAGCGTTCTCAAACGGTATGACGCTGTACTTTAATGTTCTATCCGTGTATTGAGGTGTCTATTGCCAATACTGAACAGCGGATTTACACCTGGAACTCCAGGCTTGACTCTCGGAATCACAATTATAGTTGATGTTATTGACTCAGCCGTTCGACTCTCAAAGTAGGTGGTAATGATCTCATACGGTATGACACACGATCTTCTAATTCATATAACAGAATAAGGTATGCCTCTCCTATAACGTCTATAAATTTGTATTCCATGAACGCTAAGCAAGACACGCGCTACAAGGAGTGATGTTCTCGGACGGTAAGGTATTCGGTAGAAAAATGACTTTATAGAAATTGGTAATATTCTACGACGGATTGACTCTCTACTTCAATATTCATACCGGGAGTTGAGGTGTCACTTGCCAATACTGCTCAGGGGATTTAACCCTGGGATTCCTGGTTTAACAATCTGAATCTCAGGATTGGTGATGCTATTGATTTGGCCGTTCGACTCTCACGGAAGGTGATAAAGCTCTCGAACCGTTTGGCCCTCGACCTTATAATTCATGCATCAAATTAAGGTGCTCGTTACTAAAGCGTATACTAGTTCGTACCACTGATCACGTTGTTAGACTCCCGATACAGCTGGTCAATTGTTCGGAAGTGTAAGGCATTCTGTAAGAAGTTCGACCCTACACGAATGGATAATGATCTGCAACGGCTCGACGGCCTGCTTTAATATTCAAACTGTGAATTCAGGTGTCAACTGCCAATACTATTCAGTGCATTTACTCCCAGAATATCGTGTTTTACTCTCGAGTCACGGGATAGGTAGAGCTATTGACTTGTCCGTTCGAATCTCAATGAAGGTTGAATCGTTCTCGATTGGTTTGACCCTTGATCTTCCAATTCATACATGAATTTAAGCAGCCCGTCGTTGAAAATGAGTACGAGTTTCATTCTCTGAACACGAACTTATACACGCGATGAAGCTGTTGAGGTTTGCGGATGTTAAGGCCTTTGAAAAACGTTTGACATTGTAAACATTGGTAATGGTCGCAAATGGAATGACGCATTACTGTAATATTGAATCCGTGAACTAAGCTGTGTCTTGCCAATACCATTCTGCGTAAATACTCGCGGCACAGCTGCTTGACTCTCGGTATCATAGGATAGGTGACGCAATGGACTTACTTGTGCGACCTCAAGAAAGGTGGTAACATTCTCGAATCGTTTGACACTCGACCTTCTAATTCATAGATTAAACTAACGAGCCCGTCACTGAAATGTTTACTACTTGGTTTCTATGAACAGGAAGTTAAGCCGACGATAGTACGGGTTAAATTCTCGGCTGGAGTGGCAGCCGTTGGAGAGTATTACATTATACCAATTAGTAGCGTTCTCAAACGGTTTCTCGCATTGTTTTAATACTCAAACCGCGAATTAAGGAGCCATCTACTAATAATGTTCCGCTGATTTATTCCCGGTGTACCTAGTTATCTCTCGGACTCACAGGATAGGTCATATGCGCTATTTCGCAAAGAACGTTGTAACATCCCGGTAAGGTTCTCCTCTCGATCTTCTTATATATACATGAAATTAAGGTCCCCGTCAATAAAATGTATAATAATTTGCTTCTATGAACACGAAGATATTCCGTCTATACAGCGGGCTAACGCCCCGGGAGGTGAGGCCTTCGGTAAAGAGATTGAATCTATACAAATACGTAACAGTCTTCCACGGTTTGACTCTCTAATTTACCATCCAAACCGTGACTGAAGGTGTCTATTGGCAATACTATTGAGCGGATTTACTCCATGAATACCTGGTTTGACTCTTATGATCACCTGATAGCTGAAGCTGCTGACGTAGCCCTTCGCGTCTCACAGAAGGTGGTATCGTCCTCGAACTGTTCGAACCTCGACCTTCTAAGTCATACCTGAAATTTAGGTGCCCCCACTATAATTTACACTATCTTTATTCTATATCCTCGAGTTCACACCTTCGATACGGCGCGTTTGCATCTCGGTCGGTAAGGCTTTCTGTGAAACGCTTGACTTTGTAGTAACTTGTAACGAACTCACACGCGGTGACACTCTATTTCATCATTCAAACAATGCAGTAAGGACTCTGTTGCCAATAATGATCAGCGGATTTATTCTCGGAATACCTGGTTGTACTCACGGAATGACAGGTATAGGTGGAGCTATTGACTTACATGTTCGACTCTCAAACGGGGGTGGTAACGATCTCGCACGGTTTGAACCACGATCTTCTAATTAATACATGAGGTTAAGGTACTCGTCACAGAAACGAATACTAATTTCTTTCACTGATCGCGATGTTATACGCTAGATATGGCGGGTAAGCTTCTCCGATCGTGGGGCAGTCGGTAAAATGTTTGACTCTATACCAATAGTTAACGTCCTACAACGGTTTGACGTTCCGCTTTAATATTCTAAACATGAATTATGGTGTCAATTTCCAATAATCTTCAGCGGATTTACTCCCGGAATAGCAGGCTTGACTCTCGGCAACACTACTATTGATGAAGCTGTTGACTCAGCCGTTCGACATTATAAGTAGCGCCTAACGATCTCGAACGATTTGACGCTCAATCTTCGAATTCATACCTGAACGATAGGTGGACGTCAGTAAAATGTACACTGGTTCGTAACACTGAGCACGGTGATTCATTCCCGTACAGAGGGTTAGTTTTTTGGAAGGTAAGGCATTGCGTAAGAAGATTGATCCGAAACCCAGAGGTATTGTTCTACAAAGGCTTGACGGCCTACTTCAATGTTCGAACCGTAAATTGTGGTGTCTATTGCCAATAATCGTCAGGGAGCTATCTCTCGGTTTTCCCAGGCTGACTCTCTGAACCACGGGATAGGTGTAGCTATTGACTTAGGCGTTCGCCTCTAACAGAAGATGGTAACGTTCGTGAACGGTTAGACGCTCGATCTTTTCATACATGCATGAAAATAAGGCGCCCGTCACTAAAATGTATACAAATTTCTATCTCTGAAATCGAAGTTATACTCTCGATATAATGCGATAAACCTTGGAGGGTAAGGGATACAGTTAAACATTGGAATTTATTCCAACTGGTAACGTTCTCAAACGGGTTGGCTCTGTGCTTTCATATTTAAACCGTGAAATATGGTATCTAATGCCAATATTCTTCAGCGGATTTACTCCCGTTATACATGGTTCGATTCTCCTTATCACAAGGTACATAACGCTATGGACGTAACCATTCCACTCCCAAAGAAGATAGTATCTTTCTCTAAAATCTTGACCCTCGATCTTCTATTTCATACATGAAATTAAGGTGCCCGACACTACGAAATATAATAATTTGCTTCTCTGAACACGAGGTCGTTCACTCGATACAACGCGTTAGCTTCTCGACAGCTAAGGCCTTCTTTAAAGAGTTCTTTCACGGCATGACTCTCTACATTATTATTCCTTCTGCGAAATAGGGTATATAGTACAATACTGTGTAGCAGATTTACTCCCGGAATACCGTGTTTGGCTCTCTGAATCACTGGATTGGTGAAGCTATTGACTCAACCGTCCTATTCCCAAGATGCTGGTAATGGTCTCGATTGGTTTGACCCTCGGTATATTAATTCATACATGAATTTAAGGTGGCATCACTAAAATGTATACTAATGTGTTTCTCTAAACACGAAGTTATCCTCTCCATACGGCGGGTTAGCCTCTCAGACGATAAGCCCAACGGAAAAGTGTTTGACTTTTTACCTATCGGCAATGCTCTCAATCGGTTTAGTGCTTTACTTTTTTATTCAAACCGTGAATTAAGGTATCTACTGGCAATACTGTTCAGCGGACTCCCTCGAGTATTATCTGGTTTGATTCTCCGAATCACTGAATAGATGAAGGTATAGACTTAGCCATTCATTTCTCAGATAACGTGTCAATGCTCTCGAACGGTGTTACTATCGACCTTCTAATTCATACATGAAGCTAACGCGCCCGTCACTGAAATGAATACTAATTTCTTCCTCGGAACACGAAGTTATACTCTCGATACCGCTGGTTAGCTAACGGAATGTAAAGTATTCGGTAAAAGGAATGACTTCATACAAATTGGTAATGTTCTGGAATGGTTTCACTGACTACGTTAATATTCATGCCGTGAATTATGGTGTCATTTGCTAATGCTCTTCGGCGGATTTCCTCCCGGATTGCCTGAAATAACTCTCAGAATCACTGGATAGGCGAAGCTATTGACTCAGGCGTTCGACCCAGAAGGAAAGTGGAAACGTACTCGAATAGATTGACATTCGATCGTCTAATTCATTCACGAATTTAAGGTGACCGTCACCAAAATGTAAATTAATTTGATCCTCTGCACACGATATTATACTCCCGACACAGCGGGCTATTATCAGGAAGGGTAAGGGCTTCGGTAAATGTTTGACTCTATACGAATAGGTACAGTTCTCCAATGGTGTGACGCGGTATTTTAATATTCAATCCTCGAATTAAGGTATCTATTGCCACAAGATAAAAAGCGCATTTACACCAGGAATATATCGTTTGACCTTCTGAATCACAGGACAGATGAAGCTATTGACTTATCTGTTCCTCTTTCACAGAATGTAGGAACGTCTTCGAACTGTTTGACCATCGATGTTGCGATTTATCCACAAACATTTGGCGTTCGTCCGCTAACAGTTCTGGGAAATTGTTAATTGTTAGGGTTTCTGAAGGTATGGTATTCGTTAAAAGAGATGGCCTTACCTTCGGGGCAGCTATCCCGCCGCATAAAGAGTATAACTTCATGTTCAGAGAAAGAAATTAGTCTTCGTTCTTGTTACGGGCACCTTACCTTCATGTACGAATTAGAAGATCGAGTGTCAAACCGTTCGAGAACGTTAACCCCCTCCTTGGGAGTCGAACGGACAAGCCAAAAGCTCCACCTACCATGTGATTCCGAGAGTAAAAACGCGTATACCTGGAGCAAATCCG
Source organism: Lasioglossum baleicum (assembly GCF_051020765.1). Lineage (NCBI taxonomy): Eukaryota > Metazoa > Arthropoda > Insecta > Hymenoptera > Halictidae > Lasioglossum > Lasioglossum baleicum. Next base: position 454,339 of record NW_027469168.1, read on the forward strand.
CTAAAGTATTAACAATCGACACCTTACTACACAGTTTCAACATAGAAGTATAGAGTCGAACAGAGATCATTACCAATTGGTATGAAATCATTCGCATTATCGATATCCTTACCATCCGGGATGCTAACACGCTGTATCAATAGCATAACTTCCTCTTTAGAGGCACATAATACTATACATTTAAGTGGCGGCACCTTAATTTTATGTATGAATTACATGATAGAAGGAACAACATTTCGAGAACATTTTCACCCACTTCGAGATTTGAACGGCTAAGTCAATAGCATCACCAATCTAGTGGTTCGGAGCGTCAAACCATGTATTCCGGCAGAGAGTCCGCTGAAGTGTTTTGACAGCAGATACCTTGATTCAAGGTTTGAATATTGAAGTAGAACGTCAAGGCGATTTTGATCGTTGCCAATTGGTATAAGCTCAAACGTTTTACCCAATGCCTAGCCGTCCGAGAAGCTAACCCGTTATATCGAGAGTTCAGCTACGTGTTGAGAGAATCACATTAGTATACATTTTAGTGACGGCACCTTAGGTTCAAGCATGAATTAGAATATCGATGGTCAAACTGTCCGAGAACGATACCTCCTTCCTTTGGAGTCAGTCCGCTGAAAAGTATTGGCAATTGATAACTGAATTCACGGTTTGAATATCAATACAGATCGTCAAACCGTTGTGGAACGTTACTAATTGCAATATAATCAAACCATTTTACCGAAGACCTTACACCCCGAAATATTAACCCGCTGTATCGTGAGTTTGTGCTCAGAGAAAGAAGTTAATACCCAATTCACTGACTGGCAACTTAATTGCATGTATGAATTAGGAGACCTGGTGTCAAACAGTTTGGGAAGGACACCACTTTCTTTGAGTGTCGAACAGCTGCTAATCCGATAGCTTCACTATCCTGTAATTCCGAGAGTCAAACCAGTCATTGCAGGAGTAAATCAGATGAACGGTATTGACAATAGACACCTTAGTTTACGGTGTGAATATTAAATTAGAACGTAAAACCGTTTGAGAACGATCCCAATTGGCATATCGAAATACTATTTACCTGGTACCTCACCTTCAGAGAACATAATCCACTGTATCGCGGGTATAACATCGTGTTTAGCGAAACAAATTAGTAGACATTTTAGTGACGATCACTTTAATGTCGTGCATGAATTAGAAGATTGATGGTCAAACCGTTCGAGAATGCCATCACCATCATTGACGGCCGGTCGTCTAAGTCAGTTGCTTCGTCTGTCCTGTGATTCCTAGAGTAATGACAGGTATTCCAGGAGTAAATCCGCTGAACGGTATTGGTTTGACAGTTGGTCTCAAACGGTTTGACGCTTTACTTTTCTATTCAAACCGAGATTTAAGGTGTCTATTGACAGTACTGTTCTGCAGATATACTCCAGGAATACCTGGATTGACTATCCGAATCCCTGGATCGGTGAAGCTATTGAGTTAGCCGTTCGTCTCTGACAGAATGTGGCAACGTTCTCGAACGGTTACACCACCGCTCTTCTGACATATTCATGAAGTTAATGTGCCCGTCATTGAAATGAATACTAATATCTTTCTCCGAACACGAACATTATCTCTCGACGAAGACGATGAGGTTTGCGGAAGGTAAGGCACTCAGTAAAACATTTCAATCTACACCTACAGTTAAAGTTCAGCAATGGTTTGGCACTCTACCTAAATATTCATACCGAGAATTAAGAATTCCGTTGCCAGTAGAATATACCGCCTTTACTCCCGGAATACCTTGTATGATCATCGGAATATCAGGATAGTTGTAGCAATTGATCTTGAACTTCAGCTCTCGGAGGAATTGGTAACGTTGTGGAACGATTTGACGTACGCTCTTCCTGTTCATAATTGAATTAATGTGCCTGTCACCAAAATGTTTTCTAGTTTCATCCTATGAACACGAAGATATACCCTCGATGCAGCGGGTTATCTTTTCGGAGGATAAGGTCTTCGGTAAAACTTTTGACTATATAGCAATTGGTAATGTTCTGAAACGGTTTGACGCTCCATATTCAATATTCAAACCGTGAATTGAGTTGACTATTACTAATACTGTTCACCTTATTTACTCCCGAAAAACCTGGTCTGACTCTCTGAACCGCAGGATAGGTGAATCTATTGTGTTATATATGCGATTTCACGACGAAGGTAGTAACGTTCTAGAACGCTTTCACCCTTGATCTCCTCATTCATACATGAAATTAAGGTGCCCATCACTGCAATGTATACCAATTTCCACATCCCAGTACGATGGAATACTCTACATACATCGGGTTAAGGTCTCGGAGGGTAAGGTTTTGTGTGAAACATTTGATATTATCCCAATATGTATCGGCATACCAATATTTGACTTTGTGCTTTAATATTCTAACCCTGAACTAAGGTGTCCATTGCCAATACTGTACAGAGGATTGACTCCCGGCATACCCTATTTGACTCACCGAATCACGGAACAGGAGGAACTGTAAACGTAGCAGTTCAACCCTTAGAGAAGGTGGTAACGTTCTCGATCGGATTGATCCTTGATCTTTTAATTCATTCATGAAGTTAAGGTGCTCGTCACTAAATTGTATAATAATCTGTTTCCCTAAACACGTAGTTATACTCTCGATACGGCGGGTTAGATTCTTGGACGCCAAGGCCATCGGTAAAGTGTTTGACTTGCTACCAAACGGTAGCTTCGAGTCTTAACACACAGTATGAATATTAAACATCACACTCAAACCGCTGGAGGACGTTACCAATTACTGCAACGTCATACACCATACCAGATACCTTTCCTTTCGAAATAATATCCCGCTGTATCGTGGGTATAACATTGAGGTCAGCGATAGAAATTAGTGGACATTTTACCAGGCGGACAACTTAATTCTATGTACGAATTAGCAGATCGGGGCTCAAACCTTTCAAGGACACTACCACCTTCTGTGAGAGACGAACGGCTAGGTTAATAGCTTCACGTATCCTGCAATTCCGAGAGTCAGACCAGGTATTCCGGGAGTAAATCCTCTGAACATTATTGTCAATAGATGCCTTAAGTCACAGTTTGAATAATAAAGTAAAGCGTCAAACCGTTTGAAAGCATTGCTAGTTGGTAAGAAGTCAAAACCATTACCGATGACCTTAACTTCCAAGAAGCTTACCCGCCGTTTCGAGAATATAGCTTCGAGTTTAGGGAAACACATTTATATAGAATTTAGTGGCGGCACGTTAAATTGGTGTATGAATTAAAATATCAACGGTCAAAGCGATCGAGGTCGTTACCATCTTCTGTGGGAGCAGAACGGCTGAGTCAATAGCTTCACCAATCATGTGATTCGGGTAGCAAACCAGGCACTCCAGAAGTAAATCCGCGGAAATGTATGAGCAATAGACACCTTAATTCACGGCTTGAATAGGAAAGTAGAGTTTCAATACGTTGGAGAACATAACCAATTTTTATAACAACATACTGTTTACCGAATAACTTGCCTTCCTAGAACCTAGCCCGCTGTATCGAGTATCATACGTAATGCCCACGCAAACCAATCAGTAGAATTTCTAATAGACGCACAGCTTTGTTGCGTGTATAAATAGCAAAATCGATATTCAAACCGTTGCAGAACGATTCCACCTTTATTGAAATCCCACATCAAGATCAATAGCTTCTCGTATTCTATGATTGCGAGAGTGAAACCACGTATTTTAGACTTAAATGCGGTGGACAATATTGTCATCAGATACCGTAATTGACGGCATGAGTATTAAGGTTGAGAGTCAAACCGTCGGAGACCATTAACAATTGGAATAAAGTCATTCATTTTAACATACACTTTACATTACGCGAACGCTAGCAGCCGTAGCGGTTGTCATGATTAGTGCACACGGAAACAAATTACTAGATATTTTAGCAGGCGGACACCTTATCTTCATGTACGAATGAAATAATCGGGAATCAAACCAGACGAAGACGTTCCCACCTTCTTTGGTAGTCGAACGGCCAGATTAATAGCTTCACCTATAGTGTTATTCCGAAAGTCAAACCAGATGTTCCGGCAGTATGTGCGCAGAACAATATTGGCATTAGACACTTTAATTCACGGTTTTAATATTAAAGTAGCGCATCCCCATTTGAGAGCGTTATCAATAGGTATAAAGTCAAACGTTTTACTGTAGACCTTAACCTCCTACGAACTAACCCGCTCTATCCACAGTATAACATGGTGTTCAGTGAGACGAGTTAGTAGACATTTTAGCGACGCGCTCCTTCATTTCATGAATGAATAAGAACATAAGGAGTCGTTCCGTTTGAGAATGTTATTACCAACTTTGAGTTTCGAACGTCTAAGTCAATAGCTTCAGCTGACCTGTCATGCCGCAAGTCAAACGAGATATTCCGTGTGTAAATCCGCTGAAGAGTATGTGCGATAGATTCCTTAATTCGCGGAGTGAATTTTGAATTATAACATCACACCGTATGAGTACTTTATTAAATGCTATAAAATCAAACTTTCCTTCGAAGGCCCTACCTTCCGCATACCTGACTCGCTTCTTCGAGAGACTAACTTCGGGATCAGAGAATGAAATTAGTGAACATCATAGTCACGCGCACCTTATTTTCATGTATGGTTTAGGAGATCGAGGGACAAACAGTTCGAGAAAGTTATCACTTGCAATGGAGTCGAGGCTTATACAGAAGACCTTGCCTTCCGAGGAAAAACACCCGCTGTAGCATGGATATAAGTTCGTGTTCAGTGAAACAGTTTGGTATACATTTTAGCGACGGAACCTTTAATTTCATGTATGAAATAGAACATCAAGGTTCAAGCCGTTCGAGAACGTTACCACCCTCATTTAGCGTTGACCGGCTAAGTAAAAATGTATCACCTATCCTGTGACTCCGAGAGCCAAGCCAAGATTTCCGGGAGTAAATTCGCCGAGTAGTATTGGCAATTGACACCATAACTCACGGTTTCAATATTAAAGAAGAGCGTGAAAATGTTTACGAACGTTACCAATTTTTATAAAGTCAAACAATTTACGGGTGGCCTTACCACACAGAAACTGACCCTCATCATACAGGGGATAACTTCGTGATCAGAGAATGAAATTATTTTTCATTTTAATGAGGGGCACCTTAACTTCATGTATAAATTAGAAGATCGGCGGTCAAACCTTTAGAGATCGTTGCCGCCTTCTGTGGGAGTCGAACGGCTACGTCAATAGGTTCACCTATTCTGCGATTTCGAGAATTTAACCCGGCATTCCTGGAGTAAATACGTTGAAGAGTATTGGTAACATACACCTTAGTCCACGGTTTGCATGCTAATGTGGAGCGTCAATTGGATTGAGAAAGTTACAAATTCCCATAAAGTCAAACGTTTTACGGAACAACTTACCCACTGAAAACATTAACCCTATGTATCTAGAATATAACAGCGTGTTCAGATGGACGAATTAGTATGCATCTTAGTTGCGAGCACCTTTTATTTCATGCACGAATTAGATGAACTAGGGTCAAACCGCTCGAGCACGTTACCACCCCCTTTGAGATTCGAACGGCTATGTCAATGGCTTCACATACCCTGTGATTCCGAAAGTCAAACCAGATATTGCGGGAGTAAATCCGCTGAATTGTATGGGCAATGGACACCCTAATTCACGGCATATACAGTAAAGTAGACAGTCATACTGTCGGCGATCATTATCAATTGGTATATAGTTACTCTGTTTACCGAAGTCCTTACCTTCCGAGAATATAACCCGCAGTAACGAGATTATAACTTCGCGCTTAGAGAAACACAATAATATACAATATAGTGTGAGCACCATAAAACCATTTATGAACTAGAATATCGATAGTCAAACCGACCGCGGACGTTACCACCACCTCTGAGAGTAGCTGTGTGGACTGCTTCATCTGTCCTGTGATTCCGAGTGTCAAATCACGTAATCCGCCAGCAAATCCGCTGAACAGTATGGGCAATAGACACTTTATTTCACGCGTGAATATTAAAGCAGGCCGTCATGCCGCTGTAGAACATTACCTATTGGTGTAGGGTCAAACTTCTTACAGAATACCTTACCCTTCGAAAAACAAAACAGCGTTCAGAGGTACGAACTGGTATACACTCTAGAGAGGCACTTTAAATTCATGCATGAATTCGTATATCGAGATTCAAGCAGTTTGAGAACGATGCCACGTTCAGTGAGGGACGAACGGCTGAGTCAATAGCTTCACCTATCCCGAGATTCCGAGCGTCAACCCGGGAAAACCGAGGGAAAGTCCGCTGTAGAGTATTGGCAATAGACACCTTAATTCACGGATTGAATATTAATATATAGCGTCAAACCTTTTGAGAATGTTACCTATTGCTATGAAGTCAAACGCTTTACCGAAGACCATACCCTCCGAAGAAACTGACCCGCAGTATCGGGACTATAACTTCGTGTACAGCGAAGAAAATTAATCTACATTTTAGTGACGTGCACCCTTATTTCATTTAGGAATTAGAAGATCGTGGGTTAAACCGTTCGGGAACGTTACCTCATCCTATGGGAGACGAACAGCAAAGTCAATAGCTGCACTTATCCTGTGATACCGAGAGTCATATCAGGTAAGACGGGAGTAAATCCGCTGAACTGTGTTGGCAATAGACACCACAATTCACGGTGTGAATATTAAAGTGGAGCGTCAAACCGTTTGAGAAAGTTAACAAATGGTATACAGTCCCACTCTTCACCGAAGACCGTACTTTCGTCGAAGCTAACCATCTGTATCGAGAGTATATTTGAGCGGCAAGTGAAGCAGCATGGTATAATTGCTATAAACGGGCAACTTAATATCATGTATGAATTAGAATTTCGTGAGGCAAACACTACCAGAACGTTGCAATTCGTACATGAATTAGGAAGTCGAGTTTCAAACAGATCGGGAACCTGGCCACCTACGTTGAGAGTCGAACGGCTAAATCAATAGCTTCACCAATCCTTTGGTTCCGAGAGAAAAACCAGGCATTCCAGGAGTAAACCCGCTGAAAAGTATTGGCAATGGACATATTAATTCGAGGTTTGAATATTACAGTAGAGCGCCAAACCGTTTGGGATCCTTGACAATTGGTATAAAGTCAAACGTTTTACCGAAGTCCGTACATTCACAGAACCTCACCGCCGTCACCGAGAGTATAAGTTCGTGTTCAGAGAAAGAAATTAGTATTAATTTCAGTGACGGGCACATTATCCTCATGTCGAATTTCAAGATCGATAGTCACACCGTTCGCGAACGTTGACACATTCTGCGAGGGACGAACGGCTATGTCAATAGCATGATCTATCCAGTGACACGGAGAGTAAAACCAGGTATTCCTGGAGTAAATCCGCTGAACAGAATTGCCAATTGTCACCTTAATTCTCAGTTTGAATATTACAGTAGAGCGTCAAACCGTTTGAGATCGTTACCAATTGGTATAAAGCGAAACATCTTACCGATGGCCTTGCACTTGGAGAAGCAAACTCGCCGTTTCGAGAGCATAACTTCGTGTTCAGGGAAAGAAATTAATCTACATTTCAGTGGTGGGCACATTAACTCCACGTATTAATTAAAAGATCGAGTGTCAAACCGTTCGAGAACGTTACCACCATATGTAAGACACGAACGGCTAAGTTATTACCTTCACATACCCCGTGATTTCGAGGGGCATCTTGGGAATACTGAGAGTAAGTCCGCTGAAGAGTATTGGCATAAACACCTTAGTTCACGGCATGCATACTGAAGTAGAGCGTGAAACCGTTTGAGAACCTTACCTATTGCTATATAGTCAAATGTTTTACCGAAGGCCTTACCCACCTAAAAACAGACCACCTGTATCGAGAGCATAACAGCGTGTGCAGAGGTGCGAACTAGTATACATTTTTGTGACAAGAACCTTAATCGGATGCATGATATAGAAGGTCGAGAGTGAAATGGTTCGAGAGTGGTACAACAATCTATGAGATACGAACGGCTACGTCAATGGCATCAGATATCCAGTGAGTCCGAAAGACAAACTAGGTACTCCGGTAGTAAATCAGCTGACGTGTATTGGCAATAGATACCTTAATTTGCAGAGTGAATAATAAGGAATGCCGTCAAGCAGTTGTAGAACATTTCCAATTCGGGCAGGGTTATACTTCTTACAGAACGGCTAACCCTCTGAAAAACATGCCAGCTGTGTCGCGAGTATAACACCGTGATCAGAGGTACGAACTAGTATACATTTACTGAAGAGCACCATAATTTCATGCTCGGATTAAGAGATCGATTGTCAAACCATTCGAGAACGTTAGCACCTTCTGCAAGAGGCAAGGGATAAGTCAATAGCTTCACCTATCCTTTGATTCCGAGAGTGAATCCTGGTATTCCCGGAGGAAATCCGCTGACGAGTATTAGTATTGGACACCTTTATTCACGGTTTGAATATTAAAATAGAGCGGCTAGCCGATTGAGAACGTCACCAATTTCTATATAGACAATCTTTTTACCGAATACCATACCTTCCGACAACCTAGCCCACTGTAGCGAGAGTCTTGCTTATTGCTGAAGCAAATAAATTAGTAGACATATTAGCAGATGGAAACCACGATTCCATGAATATATATCAAAATCGGGAGCCTATTCGATCGAAATCGTTACCACCTTGATTGAGAATATAATGACTATGTCAACAGCATCACTTAGCCTGTGATTCTGAGAGACAAGCCTGGTATTCCGGGAGTAAATCCGCTGTAGAGTTTCGGCAATAAACACCTTAATTCACAGTTTGAATATTATACAGTAGAGCGTCCAACCGTTTGAGAATGTTATCAAATGGTATAAAGCCAAACGTTTTACTGAAGGTGTTATAGTTCTAGATGCTAACCCTCCGTATCAAGAGTATAACTTCGTGTTCAGAGATGGAAACAGTTATTCATTTCAGTGACGGGCACATTAGCTTCGTGACAGAATTATAAGGTCGAGGGTCAAAATGTTCGAGACGATACCACCTTCTGTGACAGAGGAACGGCTAAGTCAATAGTTACACCTATCCTGTGATTCTGTGAGGCTAACCAGATGTCCATGAGTAAATCCACTGAACTGGATTGGCAATAAACACCATATTTCTCGTTATGAATGTTAAAGTGGAGCATCAAACCGTTTGAGAACGATACCATTTCATATATGGTCAAACGTTTCACTGCAGGCCTTACCATCTGAAGGACTAACCAGCTGTATCGAGAATATAACTTCCGGTTTATAGAAAGAAATTAATTTATATTTTAGTGACGGTCACCTTAATTTCATGAATTAATTAGAAGATCGAGCGCAGAACCGTTCAAGATCGATGTCGCCGTAGTGGGAAATCGAACGCCTTTGTTATTAGCCTGACCTGTCCTGTGATTCCGAAAGACAAACCAGACATTGCGAGAGTAAATAAACTGTACACTATTGGAAATGGACAACTTAATTTACGGTTTGAATATTGAAGTAGAGCGTGAAATCGTTTGTGACCATCACCAATTTGTATAAAGTCAAACATTTACCGAAGACCTTTCCGTGCCAGAAATTAAACCCACTGCATCGAGATATAAATTTTCTGTTGTGGGAAGCAAATTTGTGCCCATTATAGTGACGGTCACCTTAATTTCATGTGTGAAACAGAAGAACGTGTGTGAGAACGTTACCACCATCTTTGAACGTCGATAGGCTGAGTCAATAGCTTCACCTATCGTATGATTCCGAGAGTCAAACCAGGTGTTCCGGGAGTATATGCGCTATACAGCATCGGCATTAAAAACCCTACTACCCGGTATAAATATTAAAGTACAGAGTCACACAGTTGTGCAACGTTCATCACTGGTATGGGGTCAAACATTCTACCGCATGCATTAGCTTGCGAGAAGCTGACCCGCCGCATATAGATTATATCCTAGCGTTGAAAGAAGCAAATTCGAAAATCCAGGGTCAAGACGATCGTGATCGTGTCCACCTCCCTTGAGATTAGATACCCTATTATTCCGAGAAACAGACCAGGAATTCCAGGAGTCTATCTGCGGTATAGTATTGAAAATGGACCCCCTAATTCACAGTATAAATGATAAAGTACAGAGTCATACCGTTGTAGAACGTTACCAACTGGTATAGAATCAAACTTTGCACAGATTACGTAACCGCCCGAGAAGCTATCCCGCTGTATTGAGAGCTATACTTCGTTTGGAGAGAAGCAATATAGTTTGCATCTTAGTGACGGGCACCTTATCTTCATGTATGAATTAGAAGACCGATCGTGAAAACCTTCGCGAAAGATACTATCCTCCTTATGAGTCGCACGGCTAAGACAATAGCTTCACCAATCCCGTCATTCCGGAAGTAAAACCAGGTATCTCTGAAACAAATATTACAACTTAATTCACGGTTTGCTTAGAAAAGTAAAGCGTCAAACCGCTTGAGAGCATTACTATTTGGTATGAAGTCAAACATTTTACCGATGGCCTTACCTTTGGGGAAGCAATCTCGCCGCTTCGACAGAATAACATGGTGTTCAGTGAAAGACAATAGTCTTGATTTCAGTGACTGACGTCTTAATTTAATGAAAGCATTGGAAGATCGCCGCTCAAACCGATCGAGAACGTTACCACGTTCTTAGAGAATCGTACAGCTATGCCAATAGTGTCACCGATCCTGTGATACTAAGTGTCAAACCTGGTATTGCGAGAGTGAATACGCTGAAAAGTACTGGCAACTGCCACCTCACTCTACTGTTCGAATATTAATATACAGAGTCACACCGTTGACGAACGATACATACGGGTACCGAGTCAAACGTCCTACTGAGGACGTAACCTCCGAAGCACTATCCCGCTTTATCGAGAGTATAACATGGTGATCAGTGGGACGTATATGTAGACATTTTAGAGACGCGCACCTTAATTTCATGTATGAAAAAGAAGATCAGGTGTCAAGCCGTTCGCAAATGTTACGAACTTCTTTGAGAGACGATTGGGTAAGTCAATAGATTCATCAATCCCGTAATTCGGTGAGCCATACCAGGTATACCTGGAGTAAATATGCTGACCAGTATTGCCAATAGACACCTTAATTCACGGTTTGAATTGTAAAGCAAAGGTTCAAACCGATTGAGAACATTGGCTATTGGTATAAAGTCAAAGACTTTACCAATGGCCTTACCTTTGAAGAAGCAAACTCGCCGTGTCGAGAATATAACGTCGTGTCCTGAGAAAGCAATTAGTCTTTATTTCAGTGGCGGCACCTTACATTCGTGCATGAATTTGAAGATCGAGTGTAAAACCGTTCGGGAGAGTTACCACCTTCGGTGAGAGACGATCGGCTAGTTAAATAGCTTCACATATCGTGTGATTCCGAGAGTCACACCACGTGTTCCTGGAGCAAATCCGCTGTACAGTATTTGTATTGAAAAACCTACATCACACTATAATTATTAAAGTACAGAGTCAACAGTTGTACTAATATACCCATTGGTATTGGGTCTAACCCTTGACCGAAGGCCGTACGTTCCGAGAAGCTAACGCGATGTGTCGAGAATATGTCCTCGTGCTCAGACAAGCTAAATCGCATAAATGTTAGCGACGGGCACCATAATTTCATATATGAATCAGACGAACGAGGAACAAACCGTTCGAGAACGTTAACACCTTCTTTGCGAGTCGAACAGCTAAGTCAACCGCTTCACCTATCTTGGGATTCGGAGAGTCAAACCAGCTATTCCGGGAGTAAGTTGGCTATACTGTATTGGCATTAGACACCAAATTTCACGGTATATATACTACAGTGCAGAGTCAAACCCGTGATGAGCGATAGTTATTGGTGTAGAACGAGTAGGTAATGATCTGCAACGGCTTCTTGGCCTGCTTTAATATTCAAACCGTGTATTGAGGTGTCTATTGTCAATAGTTTTCAGCGGACTTATTCCCGGAGTACCAGGCTTGACTCTCGGAATACCAGGGTAGGTGAAGCTATCGGCCTAGCCGTTCGACACGCACAGAAGGTGATAACGACCTCGAACGCTAGGACTCTCGGCATTCTAATTCATACATGAATTTATGATGCCGTCACTAAATTGTACACTAATGTGTTGCACGAAACACATAGCTAGACCCTAGATACGGCGGGATTGACTTTCGGACGGTATGTCATTCGGTAAAACGTTTGACTTTATAGCAATTTGAATCGTTCTCACAGGGTGTGACGCTCCATTTTAATATTGACTCCGAGGATTAAGGTATCCTTTGCCAATAATCTTCAGACGATTTACACTCCGATTACCTGGTACGACTCTTGCAGGCACAGGATAGGTGAAGCTTTTGACTTATCCGTTTGACCCTCGTAGAAGGTAGGGACTTTCTCGAACTGTTTCACCCTTGTACTTTTTATGCACAATGCAATTAAGGCTTTCGTCATTAAGATGTTTACTAATTTTTTACTCAAACCGAGCATTAAGGTGTCTGTTGCCAATACTGTACATCACATATACTCCAGGCATACCTGCTATGACTCTGAGATGCACAGGATATGAGAAGCTATGGCCTTAGCTGTGCGACTCACAGATTAGGTCGTTAGGTTCTCCAACGCTTGGACACTCGATGATGATATTTAGACACCAAAATGTGGAGTCTGTCCGCTAACATGACTACTAATTTCTTTCCGTGAACACTCAGCGACACAGTCGGTGCAGCCGGATATGTTCCCGGAGGGTAAGGTTGTTGTTCACAAGGCTGACTTTATTGCAATTGCTAATATTCGCCAACGCTTAAACTCTGTACCTTAATTTTCATACCGCCAGTTGACGTGTCTATTGCCAATGCTAATCATCGGAATAGCTGCCGGACTACCAAGTATGACTATCGAAATAACAGGATAGATGAAGCTATTGACTTAGCCGCTCGTCTCGTAAGGAAGGGGGAATCGTTCTTGAAATGTTTCAATTTCGATTAATCTACTCATACATAAAGTTAAGGTTTCCGTCTGCCAAAATGTCTACTAATATGTCTCCGTGAGCACTAAGCATTATACTCGCTGCAGTGGGATTAATTCTTTGAAGGTTAGGCCTTCAGTAAAATGTTTGTCATCATATTAATTTTGTAACGCTCTCAAACGGTTTGACACCCTACTTTAATATTCAAACTGCGAGTAAGGTGTCCATTGCCAATACGGTTCAGTAACTTTACTCCTGGTATACCTCGTTTGACTCTCGGTCTCACTGGATAGGTGAAGCTATTGACTTAGTTGTGCGGCTCTCATAGATAGTGATAACATTATCGAACGATTTCACATTCGATCCTCTAACTCATACATGAAATTATGGTACCTATCACTAAAATGTATACTACTTTGTCTCTCTTAATACGAAGTAGTATGCTCGATACAGTGATTAATATTCCGGGTAGATAAGGTATGCTATAGACAGTATGACGTTGTAACAGTTGATTATGTTCTTCAACGGATTGACTCTCTACTTTAATATTCAAACCGTGTAATAAGTTGTCCATTGCCAATACTGAACAGCGCACTTGCTCCCGGCATATCTGGTTTGATATTCGGCATCACATGATATGTGAAGGTATTGACATTGCCGTTCGACCATCAAAAAAGGTGATAACGTCATCAAATGAATTCACACTAGATCTCGTATTTCATAAATGATATTCAGGTGCCCGTCACCGAAACGAATATTATCTTCATACTCTGAACACGAAGTTGTATTCTCGATGACGCGGGTGAGGTTCGCGGATGTTAACACCTTCGGTAAAACGTTCATAGCAACTGTCCAAGCGTTTGACGCCTACTGTAACATTCAGACCGTGTATTAAGGAGTCTATAGGGAAAGCTCTTTAGCAGCCTTACTCCCAGAATACCTGGTTTGATTCTCTGAATCACAGGATAGGTGAGGTTACTTGCTCAGCCGTTCGTCTCCCACAGAAGCTGGCTACGATCTCGAGCGTGCTGACCCTCGATCTTCTAATTTGTACATGAAGGTACGGTGCCCGTCACTGAAATGAATACCAATTTTTTTCTGTGAACACGAACTTACACTCTCGATGAAGCTCGGGTGGTTCGTGGAAGGTAAGGCCTTCGATAATACTTTCTTCCAATTGGCAACGCTTTCAATGGACTGGCGTTCTGCAATAACATTCAAACAGCGAATTAAAGTATCAATTGCCAAATGCTTTCAGGGGACTATCTACCGGAATACCTGGTTTGACATTGCGAACCATAGGACAGGTGAAGATATAGACTTATCCGTTCGTCTCTCACAAATGGTGGTAACATTCAGGAACGGTTTGTCACCCCATCTTTTCATTCATGCATGAAATTGAGGTGCCCGCCACTAAAATATATAATAATTTGTATCTATGCTCACGAAGTTACACTCTGGATGCAGCCGAATATGTTGTTGGAGCGTAAGGACATCTGTAAAACTTATGACATTGTTACAATAGGCAACGATGTACAAGGGATCGACTCTCTACCTTAATATTCGAACCGTGAATTAAGGTATCCATTGCTAATACTGTTCAGCGGATATACACCTGCTATACCGGGTGTGACTCTCGGAACCACCGCATAGGAGAAGCTATTTGCTTAACCGTTCATCTCCCAAAGTAGGTGGTAACGATCTCGAATGGACTGAACCTCGATGTTCTATTTCAGAAATGAAAGTGCGGTGCCGTCACTAAAATGTATACCAACAAGCTTCTATGAACACCAAGTTACTCTCTCGATGCAGCCGGTGAGATTCACGGAAAGTAAGGCCATCGGAAAAACGCTTGACATTATACCAATTGGTAACGATCTCAAACGGATAGACGCTCTACTGTAATGTTGAAATCTGGTCTTCTAATTCATACATGAATTATGGTTCCAGTCACTGAAGTGAGAACTAATTTCTTTCTGCGAAGACGAAGTTATACTCTCGATACAGCGCGTTAGGTTTTCGGGTGGTAAGGTCCGCGGGAAAACGTTAGAATTTATAGCAATTAGCAGCGTTCCACAACAGTTTGACGGTCTGCATTAATACTCAAACCGTGGGTTCGGATTTCTATTGCCAATACTGTTCTCCGGACTTAATCCAGGGATACGTGGTATGATCCTCGGAAACACGGGGAATGTGAAGATATTTACTTATTCGTTGGAGTTTCAAAGTTGGCGGTAACGTTCTCGAGCTGTTTGCCAATCGATCTTCGAAATCATTCATGAAATTAAGGTGGCCGTCACTAAAATTTATAGTAATGTGTTCCACGGAACACCATGTTATACTCTTGATACGTCGCGTTAGGGTTTCGGAGGATTTCTGTAAAACGATTGACTTCATTCCAAGTGATAACGCTCTCAAACGGGTTGACGCACTACCTTCATATTCACACCGTGAATTAAAGTGCCTAATGCCAATAATATTCAGCGCACTTACTCCCGGAATAAGTGGATTGTCTCTCTGAAGAACAGGATAAGTGTAGCTATTGACATAGGTGTGCCACTCACAATAGAGTGAGGTAACGTACTAGAACGGTTTGGCACTCGACTTCATAATTCAAACATGAAATTATCGAGCACGCCACTATCATCATTACTAATTTGCCTCTCTAGACACAAAGTTATACTCTCGATACAGCGGAATAGTATCCCGGAAGGTACGACAATCGGTAAAAGTATGACACTAGACCCATACGTAACGTTTTTCAACGGTTTCACTCAGTTCTTTGATATTCATACCCGGAATTACGATGCGTATTGCCATAGTTTTCAGCGGATGTACTCCTGGCATAACAGGTTTGACTCTAAGTATCATAGGATAGGTGTAGCAATTGACTTAGCCGTTCGACTCTCGAGGAAGATGGGAACGATCTCGAACGCCTTGACTCTCGATCTTATAATTCATGCAGGAAGATAAGGTGCTCGTGACATAAAATGTATACTAATTTTAACCTCTGATCATGATGTTACTCGCTCGATGTAGCGGGTTATGTTCGCTGAAGGTACGGCCTTCGGTAAAACTTTTGCATTTCTAAGGGTTGGTGCAGTTCACAAACGGAGTTACGCCTAATTTTAATATTCATGCCGTGAATTAAGGTGACTAATGCCACGGCTGTATAGGGCACACGGTCCCTGCGTACCTGGTTGGGCTCTCGGAATAACGGGATAGGCTAAGGTCTTGACTTAGCCGCTCGACTATAAAAGATGAAGGTAAAGTTGTCGTACTCTTTGACGCTCGATTTTGTCTATTCCTATGTGAAAATAACGTGTCCGTATGCTATAGCATCTACAAGTTTGCTTCTGTGTAGATTAAGCAAGTCGCTCGATAGAGCGCGTTAAGTTCTCCAAAGGTAAGGTATTCAGTAAAAAGAGTGACATTGTACGAATTCTTAAGGTTCTTCCACGGTTTGACTCTCTGATGTAATTTTTAAACCGCGTATTCAGGCGTCTATCGCCGATATTGTTCAGTGCATTTACTCCAGCAACACCTTGAGTAACCTGGTTTGCCGCTCGGAATCCGAGGATAGGTGCAGATGTTGACTTAAATGTGCGACTTTCAAAGAAGGAGAGGACTTTCTCGATCGGTTTGACCTCTGCCTTGTAATTTGTACAAGATTATGTTGAGCCCGTCTGCTAACATGTCTACTAATTTGTTTTCGTGAGCACTAAGCATGGCATTCGCTACATCCTGTAAGGTTCTACGGATGTAATGTATTCAGTGAAAAGAATGACACTGTTCCAATTGATAATGCTCTCCGACGGTTTGCCCTTCTACTTTAGTATTCATGCCCTGAATGGCGGTACCAATTGCCAATACTTTACAGCTGTTTCGCTCCCGGAATCACTGATTTGGCTGTCTGAATCACAGGATAGGTGAAACTATTGACTTTGCTATTCGATTTCCAAAGATGGTGGGATAGTTCTCGAACTGTTTCATTACTGATCATTTTATTCATACTTGAAAATAAGGTGTCCGCCAGCTAAAACGTCTACTAATTTGTTTCTGTGTGCACTAGGCATCACATTCGCTACAGCGTGTTATGTCCTTGGAAGGCTAGGTATCTGCAAAAATGTTTGACTACATACAGTTTGGGAATGCTGTCGAATGGTTTGACACTCTACTTTAATATTCATACCGCGAAATATGGTGTCTATTGCCAACACTGTTCAGCGGATTTACTCCTGAAATGCCTGGACTCACTCCCGGAATCACAAGTATAGATGAAGCTATTGACTTAGCAGTTCGAATACCATACAATATTGTTACTGTCACGAAATGATTTACCCTCGATCGTCTAACTCATGTATGAAATTAAGATGCTGAAATGTATACTAATGTGCTTCCTTGAAGACGAAGCAATACTCTAGATATGGTGGGATTGCGCATCGGGCGGCGATGCAATCGGAAAAACGTATGTCTTTACAGCAATTAGTCACGTTCTCACACGTTTTGACGCTCTATTTTAATATTCATACCCTTCATTAAGGTGTCGGTTGCCATTACTCTTGTACGTATTTGAGCCTGGTATGCCTAGTTTCACTCTCAGAATCACAGGATAGGTGAAGCTATTGACTCAGCCGTTCGACTCTCAAAGAAAGTGGTAGCGTTCTGGAAGGTTATTACCAACAGACACTTTAATTCACGGTTTGAATATTAAACTTGTGCGTCAAATCGTTTGAGAGCCTTACTAATTGGCAAAAAGTCAAACGTTTTACCGAAGGCCTTGCCTTCCATGAACATCACCGGCTTTATCGAGAGTATAAGATCGTGTTCAGAGATATAAATAAGCATTCATTTCAGTGACTGACACCGTATCTCCATGTATCAATTAGAAAATTCGGCGCCAAACCGTTCGAGAATGTTGCAACCCTCTTTCAGTTTTGAACTGATAAGTCAATAGCTCCTCCTATCCTGTGATTTCGTGAGTAAAACCTGGTAAACCGAGAGTAAATCCGCTAAAAGGGATTGGAAATAGACACCTTATTTCAGGATTTCATGGTACAATAGAGCCTTACTCAAATTGAGATCTTCACCAATTGCTATATGGTCAAAGGTTTTACCGAAGACCTTACCCTCCAATAAGCTCACCCGCTGTGTCGACAGTATATCATCGTGTTCTGAGGAAGAAACTAGTCTTCATTCCAGTGACGGGCACCGTATCTGCATGTATGAAACGGGAAATCCAGTGTCAAACCGATTGGGAACGTTACCACCTTCTGCGAGAGACAAACGGATATGTCAATAGCTACATCCATCCATTCAATCCGAAGTACATCCCAGGTATTCCGGGAGTAAATCAACTGAAAACGATTGGCAATAGACACCTTATGTCACGGTTACAATATTAAAATAGAGCGTCACACCGTTTGAGAACGATAACTATTGATATAAAGTCAAAACATTTACCGATGACCTTACCCTCCTAGTACCTAACCCGCAGTATCTAGAACAGATTTTATGTGCAATGAAAGAAATTACTACCTAGTTTAGTGATGAGCACCCTAGTTTCATGTATGAATTAGAAGATCGGCGTTCAAACCTTTCGATAACGTTTCGAGACTTGTATGCGAGACGACGAGCTAAGTCAACGACTTCACCTAGCCAGTGATTCGGAGAGTCAATCCAGGTATTCTGGGAGTGAATCCGCTGAACAGTATTGCCAATAGACACCTTTATTCACGGCTTGAATATTAAAGTATAGCGTCAAGCCGTTTGAGAGCAGTGCCAATTGGTACAAAGTCAAGCAATTTACCGATGGCCTTACACTCGGAGAAGCAAACTCGATGTTTCGAGAGTATAACTTCGTGCTCAGAGAATGAAATTAGTCATCATATCTGAGACGGGCGCGTTCATACCATGTATGAATTAGAAGGACGACGATGAAACCCTGCGAGATCGATACCGCCTTATTTAAGAGGTAAACATGTAAGCCAAAAGCTCCATGTAACCTGTCGTTCCAAGAGTCCAACCAGGAAATCCGAGAGTAAATCCGCTGTTCAGTTTAGGAAGGGAGTCAAACCGTTGTAGAACATAGACAGATGGTATAAAGTCAATAATTTTACTGGATTCTATTCCTCCAAGAACCTAACCCGCTGTAGCAATTGTCTTGCTTATTGTTCACGAAAACAAATTAGCAGACATTTTAGCCGACGGACACCGCGATGTCATGTATCAACAGAATGATTCAGGGCCAAATTATACGAGAAAGTTAAAACCTTCTTCGAGGGTCGAACAACGAAGTCAATAGCTTCAACTATCCAGTAATTCGGAGAGTCAAACCAGGTGTTACTGCAGTAAATCCGCTGAACAGTATTGTCAATGGTCACCTTAGTTCACGGTTTGTATAGTAAAATAGGGCACCAAGCTGTTTGAGAACGTAACCAGCCTCTTTGAGAGTCCAACTGTTAAGTCAATAGGTTCACCTATCCAGTGAGGCCGAGAGTCAAACTACATAATTCGAGGGTAAATCCCGTGAACGGCATTGGAAATAGATATCTTCATTAGCGGAGTGAATATTCAAATCGAGCGTCACGCCGCGTGAGAACGTTGCTAATTGATATAATGTCAAACGTTTTACCGAATGCCTTAAGAATATAATCTGCCGTAATCGACAGTATAGCTACGTGGTTAGGAAAACACACTAGTATTCAACTTAGTGGCGGCACATTAAATTCTTGTATGAATAAGAATATCGATGGTCAAACCAGGTATTCCGGGAATAAATCCCCTGTATATCGTAGGCAATAGAACCCCAAGTCACGGAATTAATATTACAGTTCTGAGTGAAACCGTTCAAGAGCATTACCTCTCAGTACGCAGTTAAACATTTTACCGTATACTTTACCCTCAGAGAACCTAACTCGCCGTATGCAGAGTCTTGCTTAGTGTTCACGGAAACATATTAGTAGATACATTAGCAGACAGACACATTGGTTCCATGTATGAGTAGCAGAATCGAAAGTCAAACCGTTCGAGAACGTAACCACCATCTATGGGAGTGGCACAGCTACGTCAATCGCGTCAACGGTCCTGTGATTCGGAGAATCAAGCCTGCAATTCCAGAAGCAAATCCGCTGAACAGTATTGGCAATAGACACCTTAATCAACGCTTTGAATGTTACACTAGGAGGTCAATCCGTTGGAAGGCATTATAAAAATTGCTTTATTAGTCATACTATTTACCGAATGCTTTACCATCCTAGAACGTAACCCGCTGTATAAATTATCATGTATAGTCCCCACGGAAACCAACTAGTAGAGTTTTCAGCAGACGCGCAGCTTTCTTTCATGTATGAATAGCAATGTCGGCAGTTAAACCGTTGCAGAACGATTCCACCTTCCTTGAAAGCCCACATCTAAGTCAATAGCTTCTCCGTTCCTCTGATTGCGAGAGACAGACCACGTATTTTAGACGTAAATGCACTGATCAATTTTGAAAATAGATACCGTAATCCACGGCATAGATGTTATGGTTGAGAGTCAAAGCGTCGGAGAACTTTTCCAATTGGTATAAAGTCATTCTTTTTATCCTATACCCTACATTCCGAAAACGCAAGCGGCCGTAACGTTTGTCTTGTTTTGGGTTCATAGAAACGAATTAGACATATTATCAGACGAATGTCTTAATTTCATGTATAAATAGGAATACCTGGTTTTATGCCGTTCGAGAATGTTACCAGCTTCTCCGAGGGTCGAACGGCAAAGTCAATAGGAGCACATATACTTTGAGTCCGAGAGCCAAACCCGGAATTGCGGGATTAAATGCATAGTACAGTGTAGGCAACAGAAACCTTAATTCTCGGCATGAATATTAACGTAGAACGTAAAACCGTTTGAGAACGCTACTAATTGGTATAATGTAATACTCTTCAACGGCTGCCACACCATCCGAGAATTTAAGCCGTACTATCGTCGGCTAAACTTCCTGTTCATAGAATCCAAGTAGTAAACATTTCAGTGACGGGCTCGTTAGTTTAATCTATGAATTAGAAGGTCGAGTGTCAAACGATTGGAGAATGTTACCACCTTTCTTGAGGTCGCACAAGTAAGTCCATTGCGTCACCTATCCTGTGATACCGAGAGTCAAGCAGCTGTGCCGCGAGTATTTACGCAGAAAGGTATTGGCAAGACACAGCTTAGTTCACGGTTTCAATATTACAGTAATGCGTCATTCCATTTGCGACCATTACCAATGTTTACAAAGTCAAACGTTTTTCAAAGGCCTTAACATCCGCAAACCTCAACAGCTTCATCGCGTGTATAAGTTCGTGTTCAGAGAATGAAACTCGTACTCATTTTCAACGACGGGCTGCTTAAATTCATGTATGAATTGGAAGATCAAGGGTCAAACCAATCGAGAACGATTCAACCTTCATTGAGATTCGAACGGACAAGTCAATAGCTCTACCTATCCTGTGACTCGAGAGTCAAACACGGTATTCTGGGAGTAAATGCACTGAATAGTATTGGCAGTTGACACCTTAAATCACAGTTTGAATATTAAAGCAGGCCTTCGAGCCGTTGCAGATCATTATCCATTCGTGTAGGGCCGAACTTCTTACAGAATGCCTTACACTTCCGGACAATTGACCAGCTGCATCGGGAGTCTATCAACGTGATCAGTGGTACGAACTAGTATACGCTTTAGTAACGAGCACCTTAATTTGACGCATGAATTATAAGGTCGAGGGCCAAACGGTTCGAGAGCTTTATCACCTTCCGTGAGAGTCGAACGGCTGAGTCAATAACATCAACTATAATTGTGATTCCGAGAGTCAAGCCTGGAGTTCCAGGTGTAAATCCGCTGTTCAGTATTGGCAATAGGCACCATAATTCTGGGTGTGAATATCAGAGTACTGAGTCAAACTGTTGACGAACATTACGTATTGGTATAGAATCACACTTTTTGCCGAAGGCCTTACCTCCCGAGAATGTAACACGCCGTATAGGGAGTACAACTTTGTGTTCAGAGAAGCCATGTAGTATCCATTTCAGCGACTGGCACCTTATTGTCCTGCTTGAATTAGAAGGTCGAGTGTCAAACATATCGGGAACATGACCACCTTCGTTGAGAGTCGAACGGCTAAATTAACAGCTACACATGCCCTGGGATTCAGAGACTCATACTAGGTATTCCGGGCGTAACTACGCTGAAAAATAATGGCAATAGACACCTCAATGCACTGTATGAATATTAAAGCAGACCGTTATGCCGACGTAGACCGTTACATATTGGTATAGAGTCAAACTCTTTACCGATATACACATTCGGAGCAGCTAACCAGCCGCATCGAGAGTATAACGTCTCGTTAAGAGAGCGAAATTAGTATTCATTTCAGTGAATGGCTCCTTAACATCATGTATCAATTAGAAGATTGAGCGCAAATCCGTTCGAGAACATTACCGTCCACTTTGAGAATCGAAGGGATAAGTCAATATCTCCAACTATCCTATGTTTCCGAGATTCTGGCAAGATAATCTGAGAGTAAATGCGCAGAAGATTATTGGCAATACATACCTACGTTCGTGGAATGAACATTGAAATACAGTGTCACCCCGTGTGAGGATGTAACTAATAGCTATAATGTCGTACGACT
Source organism: Lasioglossum baleicum (assembly GCF_051020765.1). NCBI lineage: Eukaryota > Metazoa > Arthropoda > Insecta > Hymenoptera > Halictidae > Lasioglossum > Lasioglossum baleicum. The sequence continues at coordinate 476,975 of NW_027469168.1, forward strand.
TACAGAATGCCTCACCAACCGAGGTGCTACCCCGCCGTATCGAGAGAATTGCTACATCATTAGGGAAGCACATTAGTGTTCATTTTGATGACGAGCACCTTTATTTCAAGCATGAATTGAAAGATCATTGGTGAAACATTTCGAGGACGTTACCACCTTCTGTGAGATACGAACAGCTAAGTCAGTAGCATGTCCTCCCCAGTGATTCGGAGAGTCAAACCAGGTATTCTGGGAGTAAATCCGCTGAACATTTCTTAAAATGTACAGCATAATTCACGGTTTGAATAAAAAAGTAGAACGTCAAGCTGATTGAGAGCATTGCCACTTAGTATAACGTCATTTGGTTTACCGAATGCATTCCCGTCCGAGAAGCTAACCGGCGGTATCGAGCGTATAACTTCGTGTTCAGAGGAGAAAATTAATATTCATATCAGTGACGTGCTCGTTTTCTTCATGCATGAAGTAGAAGGTCGATAGTCATACCTTTGGAGAACGTTGACACATTCTGTGAGAGACGAACTGCTAAGTCGATTGCTCCACATATCCTCTGATTCCTGGAGATTGAATTCACGGATTCAATCTTAACACGTTGACGCATGCGCGGATATTCAGTGTCTGTTCCGCGCGACGGCGCTACAACTAGTGGCCCGCTGCTTGGGGCGGCGCGAAATCAAATTATACCGTTCAAAGCTTGCGCCCTTATGCCCACTAGCACGTTAGGAGGAAACAAACTTCCACCTTTACTCTTCGACGTTTCGAAGATTTATTTGCACTCTTGGGCGTTTTGATGACTTTTTTTTACCGTTTCAATGGAAGTTTTATATTTTCACCACGATTTTCCATGATGCGTTTTGAAGATGGCCAAAGAGGGGAAATCATCCCTTATTGGAGTTTTGGGACCAAGGGCGTTGCCTTGATCTTCGCACTGCACATCTTGATGGAGGAAAAGTGCTCTCTAGCGAGGTGGTGGTGGAGAAAACCCGCTCCTACAAGGTGAAGTGCCTATACTTCAGGCACGTAATATAAATAAATTACATGTCACCCAAGCACGGTGACCGGAGCACATTCCGTTTGTGAGGCCACTTGATATTTATGCCCCCGCGCTGGGGAACTTCCTCGAGTGAGAGCACATCCCCCCCCCCCCGCCGGCCTATAGTCAGCCAAGTTCTCCGTGCCAGAGCCCAATTTCGGTCAAGTAGGTTTTTAACTTCGCGTGTTTCGGACCACGAGAAGAATAGAACAGAAGTAATAGGACCCTTTGAAACGCAACAATTCTCTAGAAATACTGTGATCGATTGTCGTACGCGACGGAAATAGTTCTAGGACGTAGTGTAAGTTTTATGCGTAAATTATGTTCAGAGCGAGCGGCAATTACGTCGAATACCCGACTAACGATTTCCAGGCGCCCTGGCAACTTGTAACATGCAAAGGGTCTCTGGACTAGAGTTTTGTTTCCAGGATCGCCAAAGAAAGATATATTGCCGGGTTATGTGGCCGAGGACCATTGTGCGATTTTCCAGAAATATTTCATGTCCCTGGGCCGATCGCCGCAGGCCTAGGGGTGAGCTTGAGTTATGCGAACTTTGAGCAGCCTCTGGGCCTTCGGCGGCCCAATTAGATGTTTAGGACCGCCCACACGTAATGAGGGAAATCAGTGATTTCTGAGGGAACTAATGCTACCCAGCTGACACTTCTTATATAATGTGTGATCTAGCAAGTGGGGTTGATCATTGAGAGTTTAGACAGCGACACGAGATTTGTGGAGAGTTTAGAGTTGACGGCATGTGACGAAGACTTTAGTTAGTGTGCGTTCTGAGTATTGTGGTTTGTGCGAAGTTTTTATGAGGCGCGAGGTCAGTACAGTTCTGAAAGGTTCCCGAGTACACATTCGTTCCAGTAATTGTAAAGGTAGTACAAAGTTACCTTCCTTCTAAAAAGTTTCTTAACATTTTTCATTTTTAATTTTTGCCCATCCTAATATTAGATACAATGGATATGGAACTCAGTAATTCGTCTTATGAATCTGCATCTGGAGTCATGCGTAAGGGACGTCGAAATAGAATAATTTCATTCTTCATCATCGGTCATGGCAACCGATAGGAGTGCCACGGAGGAAGAAGCTTCGGAGTCTGGTGTAGGGGTTCAAGATAATGCATGATGCAGAATGGCGGAAAATTGGAGAAAAATTTGCATCAGAGGAGGAGTATTTAGAAGAAGAAGAGCTACTCCTCAAGGAGGCGGACTGCGACGATCCAGTTGCATTATATAAATTATTCTTCACGGACGAGATATTGGAGATCATCGCAGAAGAGACGAATAGGTACGCGGTTCATTGTGTAGTGAATTCAGCATATAGCAGGAGACAACATCAACAAGCATGGAACCCCATTACAAAGTGTGAAATAAATACCTTTATTGGTATCTTGCTTGTTATGTGTGTAGTGCAGGTACCATAAATTGGACTATATTGGTATAAAAAGGCGATGTATGCGAATGCGCGGATAATGAAAGCAAAGAAACGTGATCCGTTCTTGGCTACATTAAAGTACTTGCACTTTTCTGATAATGCTACGGCTAGAACAAAGGATCGGTTATACAAAATCCGAAATGTAGTTGATAAAATTCTTCGTGTATTCCAAGATGCAGTAAATCGAGGTAAGAATATAGTAATGGGCGATAGCATGGTTCCGAGGAAAGGACGCCTTAGCTTTCGTCATTATATATCCGCTAAACGGCACAAATACGGAATAAAACTGTACCAACTATGCCTTCCTGGCGGATATACATATAATGTGCATATTTATTCCGGAAAAAATGAAACAAGAATTCAAAAAGCACATTCTCATGGTGTAGTCACGACATTGATACGAGATCCATTATTCAAGGACCGGATTTTATTCACTGACAGATTTTATACACGTATTCTTTTATCCGAAGATCTACTCACCAAAAAAATAATACATTTGCGGTACAGTCAAAATGAATAGAAAGATTCTACCGCCACAGGCAAAGCAGAAACAGAAACAGAGCGACATTATATCTCTCGAAAATCGGATCGGCGTGAAATTTTTAAAGTGGACCGACAAAAGACGCCTTTGTATGTTAACCACTTTGATATCTCACAATTGCGCCATTATTCGCAGCAAAGATCATTCATTAAAACCAGACACCGATTTTTCTTACAATAGTGCGAAGAAGGGAGTTGATATGTCAGATCAAATGTGTTCCTATTATAAATGTTTACGGAAAACGGTAAAATGGTATAGAAAGTTGTTATGGAGCTTATATGCGGGAGCTCTTTAGTAAATGCATGGTACTTCAACAAAAAGTGGGGAACCAAGCGTTACAAAATCTGAAAACATAGAAAGAAAATTATTGATTATCTATTGGAGAGTGTTGAGAATCCACCAAGTGAAGGGCTAATAGGAAGTAGAATGAAACACATTTTTTGAGTATACACCAAGGTCCCGCGAGGAAGATAAGGAAAAGATGTAAAGAGTGCTACAAACGCTTAACAAACTTAAAAGGCACACAGTACGCCACAAATAAAGCAAAAGGTGTAATGATCTTCTGTAGAAGTTATCCGGATAAGCCGGCACTTTGTTTAAAACGTATTAGACAATTGCATCGGAAACATAAGTCGTTATATTTTGTTATATTTAATGTATTAATTAAGTTGATGGTTATGTATTTTGTGTTAAATGTTTGAATATAAGTAAGAAATCTTAATGTATAATGTTAAATCTATAAAATAACATTTTGTACTACGTATTTTTTTATTAACGAACGTGGCCCATCGGTGATGCATGCCGTCCCACGCAACAATCTAGCATGGGCAACCGGTCGTTCATGCCACCGCAGGGAACAGACATCTATGCGCCACCGACGAAACAGACCGGCGTCAACGTGTTAAAGTAGTGCCCCAAGCTGTATGTGGGCGTTACGAATTGGTATAAAGTCGAACGTTTTACTGACGACCTTACCCTCCGAATATATAACCCGCTGTATCGACAGTATAATTTCGTGCTCAAAGAAAGAAATTATTATTCACTTCAATGGCGGGCACCATATCATCATGTGTAAATTAGAAGATCGGTTGTCAAACCGTTCGAGATCGTTCCCACCTTCTGTGTGAGACAAAAGGCTAAGTCATTAGCTTCACCCATCCAGCGATTCCAAGAGTCGTACCAGGTATTCTGGGAGTAAATCCGCTGAATAGTAGTGGTAATATGCATCTGATGTCACGGTTTTAATATTCAAATAGAGCGTTAAACCGTTGTAAATCATTGCGTATTGGTGTAGGGACGAACTTCTTACGGAACCTATCCCTCCGAAAAACTGTCCAGCTGTCTCGAGAGTATAACACCGTTCTCAGAAGGACGAATTAGTGTACGTTTTAGTGCCCGGCACCTTAATTTCAATTATGAATTAGAAGCTCGAGCTTCAAACCATTCGAGAATGTTACATCATTCTGTAAGATTAGAAGGGTTGAGTCAATAGCTTCACTTATCCTGGGATACGGAGAAGCAAACCTGGTATTCCGGAAGCTAATCCGCTCAACAGTATGGGCAGTAGACATATCAATTCTCGGTTTGAATATCAAAGCCGGCCGTAAAGCCGTAGTCGAACATTACCTATAAGAGTATGGTCAAACCTGTTAAAGAATGCCGTTCCCTCCGAAAAACTATCCCGTTTTATAGGGAGTATAAAAGCGTGTTTCGGCGTACGAACTAGCATACATTTCAGTGACGTACACCATAAATTCATGCATGAATTAGATGATCGAGTGTCAAACAATTTGCGGACGTTACCACTCTCATGTAGAGTCGAATGGCTAAGTCGAAGGTTTCACCTGTACTGTGATTCCGAGAGTCAAACAAGGTATTCCGGTAGTAAATACGCTGACAATTTTTGGCAATTGACTCCTTGTTTCACGGTTTGAGTATTATAGCTGAGCGTCAAAATGTTGTAGAACGTTACTCATTGTTATGGTGTCTTATTATTTATCGAAGACCTTATCAGCCGAGAACCTATCCCTCTGTATGGGAAGAATGACTTCGTCTCCAGATAAACAAACTAGCATACATTTTAGTGACGTCCACCTTAATTTCAAGTATGAGTTCGAAGATCTAGTGTCAACCCGTCCAAGAACGTTACAAATCTCTTTGAGAGTCAAACCGATATGACTGTAGCGTACCCTATCCTGGGCTTATTGGATAGTTAAACCAGGCTTTCCAGGAGTACATCCGCTGTTACGTACTGGGAACAGACATATTAATTTACGGTTTCAATATTAATGTCACATGTCAAAACATTTTACAACGTTGCCTATTTGTCTAGTGTCAAACATTTTACCGAAGGCCTATCCTTCCGAGAACCTAGCCCGCTGTGGCGGTGTCTAGCATAATGTTCATGGAAGCAAGCTAGTAGGCACTATAGCAGACGCACACATTATTTCCATGTATGAATAGGAAAATCGAGCGTCCGAACGTTCGCGAATTTTACCACCTCCTATGAGAGTCGAACGACTAAGTCAATAGCTTCACGTATCCTGTGATTCCGAGAGACGTACCTGGTGTTCCGGGAGTAAATCCGCTGAAGAGTTTTGGTAATGAACACCTTAATTCTCGGTTTGAATATTGCAGTAGAGCGGCGAACAGTTTGAGTACATTACCAATTGGTATAAAGTGAAACACTTTATCGTTGGGCTTGCCCTGGGTGCAGCAAACACGCCGTTTCGAGAGTATAACGTCGTGTTCAGAGAAACAAATTAGTATACATTTTAATGACTGGAACCATAGTTAAATGTATGAATTGAAAGATAGATGGTCAATCCATTCGGGAACGTTATCACCATCTAGGAGTGTCGAGCGGCTCTGTCAGTGGCTACAACTATCATGCGGTTCCGAGGGTCAGGCCAGGTATTCCGGTAGTCAATCCCCAATGCAGTATTACCAATGGACAGGCTCATTCATGGTATGAATATTAAAGGAAAGGGTCAAACTTTTGTAGAACATCAGATACTGTTATAGTGTCCAACATTTTCGCAAGTCCTTACCTGCCGTGAATCTGACGCGCTGTATATAGAGTATAACACGGTGCTCAGAGGAACAAATGAGTATTCATTTTTGTTTCGGGCACCGCAATTTCATGAATGAAATAGAAGATCGAGAGTCAAACCGTTCCAGACAGTTATCGCTTTCTTTGAAATACGAACGGGAACGTCAGTAGTTTCACCTGTCCTGTGGTTTTGAATAACAAAACAGGCCTTCCGAGAGTCAACAAACTGTACACCATTGGCAGTTGACACCTTAGTTCACGGTATGAATATCAATGTACATAGCCTATCCCTTGTAGAACGTTACCTATTGCTATAATGTCATAAGTTTTAGTGAAGACCTTACCCTCCATGAACCGAACCCGCTACATAGAGAGTATAACTTCGTGTCGAGAGAAAGAAATCAGTTCTCATTTTAGCGCCGGGCACCTTAATTTCATGTGTGAATTAGAAAATTTGCTGTAAAAGCGTTCGCGTACATTACCACTTTCCTTGAGAGTCGAACTGCTCAGTCAATAGCTTAACACGATCCTGCGGTTCCGGGAGCCAAACCAGATATTCCGAGTGAATTCCACTGAACCGTATTGGAAATTTACACCTTAGTTCTCGGTTTGAATATTAGAGTATAGCGTCAAACCGTTTGGGAACGTTACCAGCCTTCCTGAAAGATGCACGGCTAAGCCAATTGCTTCACGTATTCTGTGATACCAAGTGTAAAACAAGGTATACCGGCATTAAATCCTCTGAACTGTATTGATAATTCGTATCATCAATGACAGCAGGAATTCCAATGTTGAGAGTCAAACTGTCGGGGAACACTACCAATTGGTATAAAGACATTCTATTTACCCAATACCTTTCTGACCGAGGTCCCCCCCCCCCCGCCGCAGGGACCACGGTGGGCCCTTTGGTCCCATTGCAGTGTGGGTATGACGAACCCACGGTGCCTCAGTCGGCCGAACCTATGTCGAGGTGAGCAAGCACACCATTCAGGAAGTAAGGTGACCTTACGCGGGGAAAGACCAGTACGGCCATACATACACAGGTACCTCGGGACCGGTTCGAGCCCTGAGGTGGACGGGCTTCGGTCCGTCGCCCCGCCGGTTGCTTGGGTTGTCCTCGAGAGGGCAGTGGTAAGCCCATTTCGCGGGTCAGGGGGCCCCGCCATCGGACGGATAGACCTTCCACGGGTGAGCTGCGTGAGATCGGCTAGGGCACTGGCCTGCAGAGTCAGTAGGGATTTAGAAAGGACCCGGCCAAACCAAGATTGGCGCGTAGGGCTTGCAGTCTACGAGCTAATTGGTAGGTGCGTGGTAAGGTGGGCCACGTTCTGCGCTGATTGGGCGTATACCAATCGCGCGCCATTGGAGGCCATGTCGATTAGCCCTAGTGGCAGGAACGGCACTTAAAATCCCCGACACAAATTGACCGAGAACCCAGTCCGCTATAGCGATGGTCTCGCTCCGTTTTCACGTGATCACATCAGTACACATTTTGGCAGACGAGCACATTATTTTCATGTATATATAAGGAGATTGCTAGTCAATCCTTGTGTGAACGGTATCACCGTCTTTGAGAGTTGCACGGGAAAGTCAATAGCAGCAGATATCCTGTGATGCCGAGAGGAAAACCACTTACTCCAGCAATAAATCCGCTGAAAAGTATTGGCACCAGACACCTCTATTCACGGCATGAATATTATAGTTGAGAGCCAAACCGGCGGAGAACATCCCGAATTGGTATAAAGTGATTCTTTAAAGGAATTAACTTGCCCAAATGGAACCTACTAACCCGCTGCAGCGAGTGTCTTGCGTAGTGTTCATGGAAATAAAGAAGTAGAATCCTTTGCAGACGTACGCTTTAATTGCATGTGTCAATAGGAAGATCTAGGGTCAAATCGTCCGAGAAAGTACCACCTCATTTGAGAGTCACATTGCTAAGGCAATAACTTCACCTTTCCTGTGATTTTGAGAGATATACCATGTAATCCGGGGGATAATCTTCTGATCAGTATCGGCAATAGTGGCCTTAATTCATGGTATAAATTTCATCGTATAATGTCAATCCGATTCATAATGCTACCAATTTGAATAAAGTCAAACGCTTTATTAGAGACCTTACCCACCGAAAGTCTAACGCGCTGAACCGACAGTATAACATAGAGTTCAGAGGCTGAAATTAGTATTCAACTTAGGTACGGGCATCATAATTTCATATATGACTTAGAAGATCGAGTGTCAAACCGCTCGAGAACGTTGCCACCGTCAGTGATGTTCACTTAGTTAAGTCATTAGCATCACCTATTCTGTGATTCCGAGATTCGAACCGGGTAATCTGCGACTGAATCCGCTGTTTAGTATAGGCAATTCACACCTTCATCTAACTTATGAGTATTAAAGTAGGGACACAAACTGTTGGAGACCATTGCTAATTGGTATAAAGTCCTTCTTTTTACCGAATACCTGACCTTCCTGGAACATATTACGCAGTAGCGAGTGCCACGCTTAGTGCTCACGGAAAGAAGATAAGAGACATTTTAGCATACGGACACCTTATTGTCACGTAGGAATAGAATAGTCGGGAGTCAAACCGATCGGGAAAGTTCCCACCTTCTTTGGGAGTCGAACGGCTAAGTCTATAGCTCCAACTATCCTGTGATTCCGACAGTCAGGCCTGGTTTTCCAGTTGTAAATCCGCTCTACAGTATTGGCAATAGTCACCATATTCCACGATATACGTATTAAAATATGGAGAGAAGCCGTTGAAGAACATTACCAATTTGTAAAATGTCAAACTTTTCACCGGATATCTTACCATCCGGGAATCGAACCCGCTCGCTATATCGATTGTATAACGTCGTGTTCAGAGATACAAATTAGTATGCATTTTAGAGACGGGCACCATAGTTTCAGGTGTGAATTAGAATTACGAGGGACAAACCATTTGAGAACGTTATCACCCTCTTTGCGATTGGAACTGCTAGGCCAATAGCTTCACCTATGCTGTGATTCCGAGGGTTAGACCAGGTATTCCGGTAGTAAATCGTCTGAACAGTGTTGGGCATGGACACATTAGTAATCGTTTTTAATGTTAACGTAGAACGAAACTCCGTTTGCGAAGGTTACCAATTGCTAGAAATACTAACACTTTACCGAAGACAATACCCACCGAAACATTAACCCTCTCTATCGAGGGTATAACCTGGTGTTGGGAGAAAGAAATCAGTATTCATTTCAATGTCGGCACGTTAACATCACGCAAATTATAAGATCGATGGTCAAACCGTTCGAGATCGTTACCACCGTCTTTGATATTCGAACTACTAAGTCAATAGCTTGACCTATCTTGCGATTCACAGAGGTAAGCCAGGTGTTCCGGCAGTAAATCCGCTGAACAGAATTGGCAACATAAACCTTAATTCGCGGAGCGAATATTAAGAAACAGCTTCACACCTTGTGAGAACGTTATTAATTGCTATAGAGTCAAACGTTTTACAGAATGCCTTACAGTCCGAGAAGCTATCCCGCCACATTGAAAGTATAACTACGTTTATAGGGTAACACATTCATGCACGGCATAGTGACGGCACCTTAAATTCATATATAATTTAGAGGATCGAGGGATAAACAGCTCCCTCACGTTTCCACCATCTTTAAGATTCGAACGGCTGAGTCAACAGCTTCGCCCATCCTGTGATTCCGAGACTCTGGCTTGGTATTCCTGCAGTAAGTCCGCTGAACCGTATTGGCAATGGACACATTGGTTCACGGTTTGAATATTAAAGTACAGAGTCAAACATTTGTCGAATGTCACATGTTGGTATAATGTTAATAGTTGTACCGAAATCCTTACCCTCCGGGAACATATACCGCTGTATCGAGAGTATGACATCGTGATCAGAGATACAAATTTGTATATCTTGTAGTGACACATATCTTTATTTCATTTATGAATGTGGATATCGAGAGAAGAACCATTCCTGAACGTTACCACATTCTTTGTGAAATTGCACATATAACACGACAGCTTCACCTATCCTGTGCTTCCGAGAGTCACACCAGGTAAACCACCAGTATGTCGGCTGAAGTGTGTTGGCAACGGGCACCTTAATTCACGGTTTCAATACTAATTTAGAGCATGAGACTGCTTGAGAGCGTTACCAATTGCTATACAGTCAAACGTTTTACGGAGTGCCTTACCGTCCGAGATGCTAACCCGCCGTATCGAGAGTATAGCCACGTGCTTATGGAGACACATTAGTATACATTTTAGTGACGAGGAAGTAAATTTCATTGGGAATAAGAAGATCGAGGGTCAAACCGATTGGGCACGTTACCTCATTTTTTGAGAGACGAACGTCTAAGTCAATAGCAACACTTATCCTACGATTCCGAGAGACAAACCAGGTATATAGTGAGGAAATGCGCTGAACAGTCTTGGCATTAGTCGCCTTACTTCTCGGTATGAATATGAAAGATGTACATCAATCCGTCTGACAGAATTGGTATGAAGTCAAACGATTTACTGAAAACCTTACGGTCCGAATGTCTCACGCGACGTAACGGGAGTACAACATGGTATTCAGAGGAAGAAATTAGTATACATTTTAGTGACGGGCACATTAATTTTACGAATGAATGAAAAGGTCGCGATGCAAACACTTCCAGAAACTTACCACCTTCTCTGAGATTCGAACAGCATTGTCAATAGCATTACGTACTCTGTGATTCCGAAATTCAAGCCAGGTATCGATGGGGTATATGCGCTAATCATTATTGGGAAAAGATACCTCAATTCACTGTATGAATATTAAAGTGCAGAGTCGAACCGTTATAGCACGTTACCTACAGGTATAGAGTTAAACATCTCTCAGATGGCCTTACCTTCGAGATGCTAACCCGCTGTATCGCGAGCATAAATTCGCGGTCTGGGAAGCAGATTAGTATACATTTTAGTGACGGCCACCTTAACTTCGTCTATGAATTATAATATCGAGGATCAATCCATTCCTGAACGATACCACCTTCTGCGAGTGACGGTCGGCTAAGTGTATAGCTTTATCTATCCTGGGATTCGAAAGTCAAGCAAGGTATTCCGGGATTAAATATACTAAATAATATTAGCAAGAGACACCTCACATAACGGTATGAATATTAATGTAGGGAGTGCAACTGTCGGACGACAATACCAATTGGAATACAGTCATTCTTTTTTACCCAATTCCTTACCTTCCGAGGACACAAACCTCTACCGCTACATCGATAGTGTTCCTTCGTTTTCACGACGTCAGATTGCTAGACATTTTCGCAGAAGGACACATCTATGAGAGTGGCACAGATACGTCAACACCTTCAAGTATCCTGTGGTACCGATAATCAAACAGGGCACTGTAGGAGTACATTCGCTGTACAGCATAGGCAATAGACACCTAATTTCTCGGCATGAGCATTAAAGAAGGAAGTCAAATCGTCAAAGAACGTTACAAATTCTTTTAGAGTCATCCTTTTGACAGACTACGTATCCTTACGGGAACGTATGTCGCTGTATCAAGAGTATGACTTCGTGGTAAGAGAAACAAACTAATAAACATTTGAGTGACGGGAAACTTAATTTCATGTACGAAATAGAAGATCGAGGGTCAAACTTTTACGGAACGATACTACCTTCTTTGGGAGTGGAACAGCTATGTCAATAGCTCCACCTATCCCGTGATTCCGTGAGCCTAACCAGGTTGTGCGGGAGTGAATTAGCTGAAAAGTATTCTGAACAGACGCCTTAATTCACGGCTTCAATATTAAAGTAGAGCGAGAAACCCACGGAGGTCATAACCAATCCGTATAAAATCATTCTTCTTACCGAATACCTTACCCGCCGAGAATATTAACCCACTGTAGGGTGTGTCATGCTCGTTGTTGACGGAAATAAATTAGTGGACATCTTAGCAGACGGACACAGTATTTTCATGCATGAATAACAAAACCGAAAGTCAAGCCGTTCGTGATCGTTACCACCTTCTTTGAGAATATAACGGCTTAGGCAATATCTACAGCCATCCTGTTATACCGAGAAACAAACCAGGAATTCCGGAAGAAATCAGCTGCTCAGTATGGGCATCAGATAACCTATTTCATGATATAAATGTTAGAGTACAGAGTCAATCCTTTCTAGAACGTTACCCACTGTTATAGTTCCAAACTCTATAGAGGCACCCTAACCTTCCCAAATGCTAACCCGCGTTATCGTGAGTGTAACATCGCGTTCAATGAAACAAATTACAATACATTTTAATTACGAGCGCCATTACATAATCTATGAGTTATACATTCGAGTCTTAAACCATTTGAGTCTGTTGCCGCCCTGTTTGAGAGTCGAACGGCTAAGTCAATAGCTTTACCCATCCTGCGATTCCAAGTGTCAAGCTATGTACTCCGCGAGTAAGTCCGCTGAACAGAATTGGCATTAGACACCAAATTCCACAGTATAAATATGAGCATACAGAATCAATCCGATTGCGAACGTTATCAATTGGTGTAAAGTCAAATGTTTTACTGAATCCCTTACCCTCCGAAAGCCTAACGCATTATATCAAGAATACATCATCGTGCTCAGAGGAACAAAATACTGTATATTTTAGTGACGAGCTCCATAACTTCATATATGAATATGAATATCGAGAGTCAAACCGATCAAGGTCGTTACCACCTTCTGCGTGATTCGAACGGCTATGTCAATAGCTTCACCTGTCCCGTAATTCCGAGAGTCAACCCAGCAATACCGAGGGTAAGTTCGCTGTGGATTGTAGGCAATAGACACCTAAATGCACGGTGTGAATATTAAAGCAGACCATCACGCCGTTGTAGAACATTACGTATTGGTGTAGGGTCAAACTACTAACAGAGTATAACTTTGTGTCCAGAGAAGCAAATTAGTAAATATCTTAGTGACACGCTCCTTAACTTCATGTATGAATTAGAAAGTCGAGTGTCGAACGGATCGGGAACTTGACCACCTTCGTTGGGTATCGAACGCCTCAATCAATAGCCGCACCTATCCAGGGATGCCGAGAGTAAAACCAGATATTCCTGTAGTAAATCTGCTGAACTGTATTGGCAATAATCTCCATAATTCACGGTTTGAACATTAAAATTGAGGGTCGATCTATTTGAGAGCATTGCCATTTGCTATAAAGTCAATCACTTAAATGATGACCTTACCTTCGTAGACGCTAACCCGCCGTATTGAGACTATAGCCTCGCGTTTACAGAAACACATTCGTATACAACTTAATGACGGCACCATAAATCATGTATGAATTACAATATCGAGAGTCAAAGCGTTCGAGAACGTTACCATCTTCTCTGAGAGACGAACGGCTACGCCAATGGCATCGCTTCCCCTGTGAATCTGAAAGTCAAACCAGGTATTCCGGGATTAAATCCGCTGAAGCGTATTGGCAATAGGCACATCAATGCACGGATTGCATATTGAAATAGAGCGTCAAACCGTTGAGAACGTTATCAATTTCTATAAAGTCAGACGCTTTACCGAAAACCGTACCATCCAAAAAAATAACTCGCTGAATCGAGAGAATAACTTCGAGTTGAGGGAGAGAAATTAGTATCCATTGCAGTGTTGCGCACCTTGTCTTCGCGTATGAATTAAAAAATCCAGGAACAAACCGTTCGAGAACATTATCACCTACTGTTAGAGATGAACGGTAAATAAAAACTTGATGATCCCATAAGATAAACCAGGTATTGTGGAGGTACATCTGCTGAGCCATATTGGCAATAGACACCTCAATTTACGGTTCGAATATTAGTGTGGAGCGTCGAAATGTTTTAGTGCGATGCCAATATGCATAATGTCGAACGCTTTACTGGAGACCTTACCTGCCGAAAGCCTAACCCACTGTATCGAGAGTATAACTTCGTGTTCAGAAAATGAAGTAGTGGTCACTACAGTGATGGGCACCTGATCTTCATGTATGAATTAGAAGTTCGAGGTTCATACTGTTCTGAGACCGTTACCACCTTCATTGAGGATCGAACGGCTAAGTAAGTAGCTTCACATATCCCTGTGATTCCGAGAGTCAAACCAGGTATTGTGGGAGTACATCGGCTGAAGTGTATTGGTAATGAACACTGTCATTCAGCGTTTGAATATTAGAATAGAGCGTCAAACGGTTTGAGAAAGTTAGCATACTCTTTGAGAGTTAACGGATAAGTCAATAGCTTCACGTATCCTGTGGTTCCGAGAGTCAAACCAAGCATTCCGAGAGTAAATCCGCTGAACAGTATTGGCAAATGGGTACTTTAGTTCGCGGAGTGAATACTAATGTAGAGTCTCAATCTGCCTGATAACATTACCACTTGCATAAAGCCCAACCGTTTAACGAAGACCTTACCCACCGGAAGCCTAACGCACTGTATCGAGAGTATTGGACGGTGTTGATTGGTTGAAATTAGTATGCATTTTGGCAGTTTGACGTTTTATTTCATGTAAGAATAGCAAAATCGAGGGGCAATCCGTTCGAGAATGTCACCACCTTCTTTGGGATTCGAACGGTTATGTTAACAGCTTCATATATCCTGTGATTTCGAAAGCCAAACCTTAATATTCCGGCAGTGAATGCGCTGTAAGGTATTGTCAATCGAAACATTAATTCTCCGTTTGAAATGTAAAGTACAGAGTCTAACCCTTCTAGAGCATTACCTATTTCGTATAATATCATAAGTTTTACCGGAGACCTTTCCCTCGAGAACCAAACCCGCTGTATAGAGAGCATAACTTCGTATTCAGAGATACATATTAGTATATATTGTAGTAACAGATACCATAATTTCATGTATGAATGAGAGGATCAACTGGCAAACCTTTCCAGAACGTTAACACATTCTGTGTGAAATCGCACATCTGGCGCAATAGCTTCACCGATCTGTGGTTCCGAGGATCACACTTGGCATATCAGAAGTATATCCGCTGAACAGTATTCGCAATGGATATCTTAATTCACGGTTTACATATTAATATAGAACGTGAAGCCGCTATGAGCATGCTACCAGTTGGTATAAAGTCATTCTTATTAGCCTATACTTTACAGTCCGAGAACACAAGCCGCAGAAGCGATTGCCTTGCTTCGTGCTGACAGGACCGAATTAGTAGACCTTTTAGCAGAAGGACACCTTATTTTTAGGTACGATAGCAAGATGGAGAGTCAAACTGTCCGAGAACGTTACCACAGTGTTTGTGAGTCGAACAGCTGAGTCAACAGCTTCACCTGCCCTGAGATTCGGAGTGACAAGTCTGATATTCCAGGAGTAAATCCGCTGAACTGTATTGTCAATAGAAACATTAATTCACTGTATGAATATTAAAGCAGAGAGTCGAAACCGTTTGAGAACGTTACTAATTGACATAACGTCACACTCTTTTTCGAATACCTTACCTTCCGAGAACGTAACCCGTAGTAGTGAGTACCATGCTTAAGGCTTGCGGAAACAAATTAGTAGACATTTTAGTAGACGGGCAATAATAGCAAAATCGAGAGTCAAACCGTCGGAGAACGGTCCCACTTTCTTTGAAAGCCGCACATCTAATGCAATAGCTTCACCTATCCTGTGATTATGAGAGTCAAGATTGGTATTTCAGGAGTAATTCCCACTCTACAGTATTAGCAATCAACACGAAAATTCCGGTATGAATATTAATGTGCAAAGTCAAAACGTTGTGGAACGATGCCTATTGGTATAGAGTCACACTATTTACCGAAATCCTTACCTTCGGAAAACCAAATTCAGTGTATCGAAAGTCTCACTCACGTGCATAGAAGCAAGATAGTATGCACTTTACTCACGTGTACCTTAATTGCACGTACTAATTAGGATATCGGGTATCATATCGCTCGAAAACGTTGCAAATTTCATTGAGAGTCGTACGCCTATATCACTAGCTGCACCTATCCTGTGATTAGAAGAGTAAAACCAGGTGTTCCGGGACTAAATCCGCTGAACAGTATCGGCAATAGACAGCTTATTTCACGATATAAATATTAGGGAAGAGCTTCTAAGCTTTAGAGAGCGTTACCAATTGGTATAAAATCAAACGTATTAGCGAAGGCCTTCCCATCCGTGATCCACACCGGCTTCATCGAGAGTATAACTTCGTGTTCATAGATAGAAGTTAGTGTTGGTTTCAATGACGGACACATCAACTTCAAGTATAAATTAGAAGATCGGAGATCAGACCGTTAGAGAACATTGCCACCTTCTGTGAGAGACGAACGGCTACGTCAATAGCTTCACCTATCCCTGCGATTCCGAGAATCAAACCAAGTTGTCCGGGTGTTAATCCTCTGTACAGTAATGGTATATACACCTCACTTTACGATTTGAATATTAAAATAGAGCGTAAATCCGTTTGAGAACGTTACCAATTGCGATAAAGTCAGATGTTCTAGAGTTGGACGTACCATCCCGCGAACGTCACCTGCTTCATCGAGAATATAACTTCGAGTTTAGAGGATAATTTTAGTACACCAATTTGGTGATGACATCGTAAATTCATTCATGAATTAGGAGATCGAGGATCAAAACTTTCGAGAGCGTATCCACCTTCTGTTAGAACACAAACGGCTAAGTCAATAGTTTCACCTATGCAGTGATTCAGAGAGTCAAACCAGGTATTGCTAGAGTAAATCCGGTGAACAGTATTGCCATCAGGCACAGTAAATCACGGTTTGAATATTAAACTCACACGGGAAATAACTGTAGAACGTTACCTATTCGCCTAGATTGAAACTTTTTACCGATGGCTTACCCTACCGTGCACCTAACCCCCTGTAACAAGTGACTAGCACAATGTACTCGGAAAAAGGTTAGTAGACAAGATAGCAGATGCACACCTTATTTCCATGTATGAATAGCAAAATCGAGCGACAGACCGTTCAAGAACGTAATCAACCTCTTTGCTAGCCGCACAGCTACTTGAAGAGTTTCACCTATCCTGTGATTCAGAAAATAAAACCTGGTTCGCCGGGATGAAGTAGCCAGAACAGTATTGGCAATAGATACATTTATTCCCAGTTTGCATATTGAAGTAGGGCGTCCAACTGTTTGAAAGCGTTACCTATTGGTATAAAGACAAACACTTGACTGTAGACCCTACCCGCCGAAGAATTAACCCGCTCTATCGAGAGTATAACTTCGTCTTCAGAGAAAGGAAATAGCATTCGTTTCATTGACGGGCAGGTTAACTTCATGTATGATGTATAAGATCGATATTCACACCGTTGGATCTCGATGCCACCTTCTCTGAGAGACCAACTGCTTCATCTATCCAGTGATTCGGAGCGTCAAACCAGGTATTCTGGAAGTAAGCACGTTGATGAGTTTTGGCAATAAACACAATAATTCTCGGTTTGGATATTACAGTAGGGCGTCAAACCGTTTGAGAACGTTACTAATTGTTATAAAGTCAAACAATTTACCGATGGCCTAGCACTCGGAGAAGCAATCTCGCCGTTTCGAGAGTATAAGTTCGTGTGCAGGGAATGAAATTAGTCATCATATCTCTGACGGGCGCCTTCATTTCATGTATGAATTAGAAGATCGATCGTGAAACCCTTCGAGATCAATACCGCTTTATATATGAGTCGATAATATAAGTCAATAGCTGCATCTATCCTGTGATACCGAGTGTCAAACCTGGAAATCGGAAGTGAATCTGCTGTTCAGTTTAGGTATGGAGTTAAACCCTTGTAGAATATAGGCCGATGGTATAAAGTTAATGATTTTACCGGATTTTTTCCCTCCAAGAAGCTAACACGCTGTAGCATGTGTCTTGCTTAGTGTTCACGGAAACAAATTAGCAGACACTTTAGCCGACGGACATGGTAATATCATGTATCAATAGAAAGATCCCGGGTCAAACTATCCGAGAACGTTACCACCATCTTCGACAGTCGAACAGCGCAGTCAATAACTTCACCTATCCTGTGATTCCGAGAGTCAGACCAGGTATTCCGGGTGTAAATCCACTGAACAGTGTTGGTTATGGACATATTAATTCACTGTTCGAATATAAAAGTACAGCGTCAAACGGTTGTAGAACTTTATCTATTCTTATAGATTCTAACATTTTACTGAGGGCCTTACCATCCAAGCAGCCTAACCGGCTGTAGTGAGAGTCCTGCTTAATGTCCACGGAAATAAATTGGTCGATATTCGAGCAGACGGTCACCACTTTTTCATGCATAAATATCAGAGTCGATAGTCACTACGTTGGAGAATGTTACAGCCTTGTTTGACGGTCGGACGGCTAAGTCAAAGGCTTCAACTGTCCTGTGATTCCGAGAGTCAAGCCGGGTGCACAAGGAGTAAATCTTCTCCACAGCGTTGGCAATAAATGTGCTCAATCAAACGGCATGAATATTAAGGTAGACAGTCAAACCGTTCGTAATCATTACCAATTGGTATATGTCCAATCTTCTTTCGGAAAACCTTACTGTCCGAGAACGTAACCATCTGTATCGGTAGTATAACTTCGTGTTTCAAGAAGCAAACCAGTATTCACTTTAGTGACGGGCAACCTAATTTGATGTATGAATAAGACGAGCGACAGTCAGACCCTTCGAGAACGTTACCCCACATTTGAGATTCCAACGTCTAAGTCAAAAGCTTAACCTATCCTGATATTCCGAGAGTGAAACCAGGAATTCCAGGGGTCCATCCGCACCACGGTATTGGAAATTTTCTTCTTAATTCACGGTTCGATTATTAAGTTAGGGCACAGTACCGTTGTTGAACTTTACCTATTTGTATAAACTTTCTACCGAAGGCTTTACCACCCAAGTAGTCCAACCGGCTGAATGGAGTGCCTTGCTTAGTGTTCATGGAAACACATATGTTGGCATTTTAAGGGCGCGCACCTTAATCTCATGTATGAGATAGAAGATCTAGGGGTCAGACCGTTCGAGAACGCTACCACCTTTGTTCTGAATCGAACCGCTTAGTTAATAGCTTCACCTACCTTATGATTCCGAGAGTGAAACCAGGTATCCCGGAGGTAACTCTGCTAAGCGGTATTGGAAATAGACACCATAATTCACGATTTCAACATTAACGTAGATCGTCAAGCGGTTTGAGAGCGTTACCAACTGGTGTAAAGTCAAACGTTTTACGCACGGCCTTACCTGCCGGGAATCTTACCCGCTGCAACGAGAGTAAAAATTCGTGTTCAGAGGAAGAAATTATTCATTTCAGTGACAGGCACCTTGGCTTAGTGTATGATTTTGACGACCGATGGTCAAGACTTTTGGGATCGTTACAACTATCTATGTATGTCGAATAGCAATGTCAGTAGCTTCACGCATCATGTGATTCTGAGAGACAAACCAGGTAATTCGGACGAAATTCCGATGAACAGTTTTAGTAACAGACGTCTTAATTCACTGCTTCAACAGTAAAGTAGTGCGTCAAACCGTTGGAGAGCGATACCAATTGGTATAAAGTCAATTGTTTTACCACAGGCCTTATCTTCCGCGAACCTCTCCGGACTTGCCCAGAGTATAAGTTCCTGGTCATCGAAAGAAATTAGAATTCAATTCAGTGACGGTCACCTTGTCTTCATGTGTGTATTAGAGGATCGAGGGAGTAACAGTTCCAGAACGATACCGCAATATTTGAGATTAGAATGGCTAAGTCAATAGCTACACCTAACCTGTGATTCCTAGTGTCATACAACGTATGCCTGGGGTAAATATGGTGAACAGAATTCGAAATAGACACCTCCACTCGTGGTTTGAATATTAAAGCAAACCGTTAAGGCGTTGTAGAACATTCCCTATTTGTGTAGGTTCAACCTTCTTACAGAATGCCTTACCCTCCGAAAACCCGACTCGATGTATCGAGAGTATAACACTATGCTCATGGATACAAGCAGGTACACATTGTTGTCACGCCCACCAGAATTTGATGACTTAATTAAAAGATCGATGGTCAGAACGTTCGAGAACGATACCACCTTCTTTGAGAGTTGAGCGGGTTCATCTGTCCCGTGATTCTAAGAGACACACCATGTACGCCAGGAGTTAATCCACTTAACAGTATAGGCATTAGACACGCTTCTTCACGGAATAAATTTTAATGTACAGAGTCAATCCGTTTCAGAACGATAACAATTGGAATAGGGTCGATCGTTATACTGAGTCCTTTACCCTCCGAAGGCCTAACGCATTATATCGAGCGAATAAGTTGGTGATCAGAGGATGAAATTTGTAACCATATTAGTGTCGGGCACCATATCGTCATGTATGAATTAGAAGGTCGATGTGTCAAACAGTTCCAGAACGTTACCACCATCATTGAGAGACGGACGGCTAAGTCAATAGTTTCACCTATCCTGTGATTCCGTAAGTCAAACATGGTATAACCGGAGTAAATCCGCAGAATAGTATTGGCAATAGGCACCTTAATTATCGCTTTTATTATTAAACTAGAGGGTCAATCCGTTGGAGAACATACCCATTTTTTATATGGTCATACTTTGCCCGAATACTTTGCCTTCGTAGAACTTAACTCGCTGTATAGAGTGTCATGCATAATGTCCACGGAAACCAAATAGTAGACTTTTTAGCAGACGCACAGCTTTGTTTCATGTAGGAATAGCAAAGTCGACAGTCAATCCTTTGCAGAACGATTCCACCTTATTTGAAAGCCACACATATAAGTCAATAGCTACTCCTATCCTGTGATTGCGAGAAACAAACCACGTATTTTAGGGGTCAATGCTCTGGACAATATTGGAAATAGATACCGTAATTCACGGCATGGATATTAAGGTTGAGAGTCAAACCGTCGGAGAACAATTCCAATTGGAATAAAGTAATTCTTTTTAACAAGTACCTTACATTCAGAGAACGCAAGCGGCCGTAGCGATTGTCTTGTTATGGGTTCATAGGAACGATTTAGGAAACATTTTATCAGACGAACACCTTAATATTATGCATCAATAGGAATATCTAGTTTCAAGACGTCCGAGAACGTTACCAGCTTCTTCGAGACACCCTCGGCTAAATCAATAGATGAACCTATACTTGTTATTCCGGGAGTCAAGCCAGGTATTTCGGGTGTAAATCCGCTGAATAGTATTGACAAATGACACCTTAATTCGCAGTATAAATACTAACCCTTTGCGGTCCGAATGCTTATCACTGTTTCGTTTCAGCAGGTCCGCGCAGATTTCAACAGTTAAAAAATCTTATTATAAAACGGAATGTATGAGCTAATTTTTTATTCCAATAAGCTTTGATATTATGAATAGGCATCAGTCCCATATTGATAATTACACCAAGGAATGCTCTCAGTTCAACAACAGTAACTTCATACCAATTATACCAGGATGAGTGCATAGAGACTTCACGACCGCAAATTATTTGTTGAGCATATACATTTGTTTCTTTGGTTATTTTGCTAATAAGCTCATCCGTAAAAAATAATGAGAAAAATTGCTTAAATACCGGTGAAATTTGATACAGGGCGCGAAAGAGAACAAAGCGGTACGGAGACACGCTCGACATCGGACCTGCTAGAAGATAAGGCCATGTCGAGTCACACTCGACATCGGACGTACTGAAACGAAAGGCCATGTCGAGTCACACTCGACATCGGACCGCAAAGGGTTAATGCATGGGGACATCCGGTCAGAGAGCATTTCCAATTCGTGTAGAGTCATTCCTCTTAAAGAATGCCTTATCTGCGGAGAACTTAACTCACTGTAGCGTGCGTCATGTCTAATGTTCAGATACACATATTAGTATATATTTCAGCGGACCGACACCACAAGTTTGAATATATATATCAGCATCGAGAGGTAAAGCGACCGGGAAAGTTACCGGCGACCGTGAGAGCCAAACGGATAAGTCAATAGCTTCAGTTATGTACTGTAATACCGAGACTGTATCCAGGTATACCAGGTGTAAATCCGCTTAATAATATAGGCATTAGACACCTCAATTCACGGTTTTAATATTAAAGTAGAGCGTCAATCCATTTGAGATCGTTAAGAATTGGTACAGCGTAAAACCATTTACCGAAAGCCATGCATTCCAAGAAAGAAGCCCACTGCACCTAGAATATGTCTACATGTTCAGTGATGCAAATTAGTATATACATTAGTGACATGCACATTTATTTCATGCACGAATTAGAAGAGCGAGGGTCAAACCGTTCTCGAACGATACCAGCATCATCAAGAGTGGAACGGCTGCGTCAACGACTTCACCTACACTTGTGATTCCGAGAGTCAAGCCTGGTGTTGAAGGAGTAAACCCGCTGATCAGTTTTAGCAACAGACTACATATTTCACTGTTCGATTATTAAAGCAGAGAGTTATTCGGTTGGCCAGCATAACCAATTGGTCTAACGTCATACTGTTTATCGCATGGCATACCTGCCAGGAACATGACAGCTGTATCGAGGGTAGAACTTCGTGTTCAGAGGAACATAATGGTAAACATTTTATTATCGGGCACCTTAGCTTCATGTATGAATTAGAAGATCGTGGATCAAGCCGTTCGAGAAAATTATTTCCGTCTGTGAGAGACAAGCGGCTAAGTCAAAAGCTTCACCTATCCTGCGACTCCGAGAGTAAAGCCAGGTATTCCGGGAGTCAATCTGCTGTGCAGTACTTGCATCGTGCACCTTATTTAATGGCACAAATATTAGTGTCCCTAGTTAAACCGTCGCAGAACGTTACATATTGCTATACAACCACACTTTTTGTCGAAGGCTTTACAATTCGAGAAGGTAACACGCCGTATATTGAGTATAACTTCGTGATCAGAGAAGCAAATTCGAACACATTTTAGTGACGGGCACATTAACTTCATATGCGAATTAGAAGGTCGAGGGTCAAACCTTTCGGGAACGATACCACTTCCATTGAGAATCGAAAGTCTAAACCAACAGCTTCACCAATCCTGTCATTCCGAGGGTCAAACAAGGTAATCTGGGAGAAAATCGGCTGCACAGTATGGCATTAGGTACCCTATTTCTCAGTATGAATAATAAAACAGTGAGACAACCGTGGAAGAACGTTGCGTACAGTTATAGAGTCACACTTTTTAAAGACGGTCTAAGCTCACGCGCTTTATCGAGGTACGACTTCATGTACAGAGATGAAAATTATTATATTTTTTAGTGTCAAGCATCTCAATTTCATGTATGAAATAGAAGATCGAGAGTCAAACTTTTGAAAACGATACCACCTTCTGTGGGAGTGGAATAGCTAAGTTCATAGCTTCACATACTTTGCAATACGGAGAATCAATCTATGTATTACGGGTGTAAATCCACTGAACAGTTCTGCAATAGACACCTTAATACAATATATGAATAATAAAGTAAGGACTCAAACCGGCGGAGAAAATTACTCATTCGTATAAAGACATTCTCCTTGCCGAAAACCTTACCTTAAAAGAATCAAACACTCTGCTGCCAGGGACTTACTTATAGTTCACGGAAACAAATTAGTAGGCATTATAGCAGAAGAACACCATATTTTCATGTATGAACAGAATTTTCGAGTGTCAAACCGTTCTAGAACGATCCCACCTTCTATGAGGGTCGAACGGCTAAGTAAATGGCTTCACCTGCCATGTGATTTAGAGTGCGAAACTTGGTGTTCCGAGAGAAAGTCCGCGGAAGTGTTTTGGCAATAGATACCTTAATTTGCGGTTTGAATGTCATAGTATACCGTCACACCGCTTGAGAGCGTTATCTTCATGTATGAATAAGAAGATCGATGGTCAATCCGATCGAGAACTCAATAGCTGCACCCATCCTGTGATTCTGAGAGTCAATCAATGTAATCCTAGAGCAAATCCGCTGAACATGGTAGCAATAGATACCTTAATTTTCGCAGTGAATAATAAAATAGAGCGTCACACCGCGTTAGGACGTTATTAAATGGCATGTGGACAAACGTTTCGCCGAATATCTTACCGTCCGACAAGCTAACCCGTCGTACCGAGAGTTTAACATTGTGTGGAGTGGAACAAATTAGAATACGCTGAAATGATGAGCAACATAAATTCATATATGAATTAGAATATCGATGGTCAAACAGTTCGAGCACGAGAACGTTACCGATTTGTATCGAGTCAATCCTTTACCGAAGGCCTTACGTACCGTGGATCTAACTCGAAGTATCGAGAGTATAGCAGGTTGTTCAGAAGACGAAATGAATATACATTTATGTGCCGTGCACCCTAATTCCATGATTCAAATAGACGGTCGAGGGTCAAACATTTCCAGAACGTTACCACCTTCATTGAGGATCGAACGGTTAAGTCAATAGCATCACTTGTCCTGTATTTCCCAGAGACGAACCAGGTATTCCGGGTTTAAATGCGCAGAACCGCATTCGCAATAGTCACCCTAATTCACGGTGCGAGTATTGAATTACAATGTCTAACCGTTGTAGAACGTTCCTTATTCTTATAGATTCAAACTTTTTACCGATGCCATATCTTCCGTGAAGCTAATCCGCTGTATTGAGAGTATAACATCGTGATCAGAGATACAAATTAGTATACATTTTAGTGACGGACACCATAGTTTCATGTATGAATTAGAAGATCTAGTTTCACACCATTGGAGATCGTTACCACCATGTTTGAGAGTCGATCGGCTATGCCAATAGATTCAGCTACCCTGTGATTCCGTAGAGTCAAACCTGGTATTCCAGCAGGAAATCCGCTGAACGGTATTAACAATAGACGTCTTAATTTACGGCGTGAATATTAAAGTAGTACTTGAAACCGTTTGAGAACGTTACCAGTTGGCATAACGGCATACTATTTACCTGATACCTTACCTCCAGAGAACATAATCCGCTGTATCGAGGGTATAACTTCGATTCAGAGAAAGAAATTAGTATTCATTTCAGTGACGGGGACCTTCATTTCATTATGAATATGAAGATAGATCGCCAAACCATTCGAGAAAGTTACCGCCTTGTTAGAGATTCTAACGGCTAACTCAATAGCTTCACCGATCCAGGGATTCGGATAGTCAATCCAGGTATTCCTGGAGTAAATCCGCTGAACAGTACTGCCAATAGGCACTTTAATTCGAGGTTTGAATAGAAAAGTAACGCGTCAAACCGTATGAGACCAACCGTCAAGCCTATACTGTTCAGCGCATTTACTTCTGTAATATCTGAGTTGCCTCTCGGAATCAAGGGATGGGTGTAACTATTAGCTTGGAAGGTGATAGCGTTCGTCTACAGTTTGACGCTCCATCTTCTCATTCATACATGAATGTAAGGTCCACCACATTAAGATGTGTAATACTTTGTCTCTCTGAAGGCGAAGATATACACTCGATGCAGCGGGTCAGCTTCTCGTAAGCTAATGCCTTCGGTAGAATGTTTGAACCTATAAAAATAGGGAACGTTGCCAAATGTGTGATACTGTTCCCTATTATTTATGCCGGGAAGTAATGCTTTTAATGCCTATACTGTACAGCAGATTTACTGCCACAGTACCTGGTTTGACTCTCGTAACCACAGAATACGTGTAGCATTTGACATAACCGTTCGACACGCAGAGAAGGCGGTAACTTTCTCGAACTGAATTTCTCTTGTTTTTGTAATTCATACATGGAACTATGGTGCCCATCACTAAAATGTATACATATGTGCTTCTCTCCACATGAAGTTATACTCTCGATACGGCTGGATAGCTTCTCGGAAGAGAAAGCATTCGGTAACAGGTTTGACGTTATGCGAGTAGGTAACGTTCTTCAACGGTTTGACGATCTACTTTAGCATTCATATCGAGAATTATGGTGTCTGTTGAAAATACTCTTCTGCGAATTTACTGCCGTAATACGTGGTTTATCCATTGGAATCATAGGATAGGTGTAGCTATTGACTTAGCCGATAGACTCACACAAATGGAAGTAACGTTCACTTAGCGTTTGGCACTCGAGCTTCTAATTCATATATCAAAATAAGGTATGCCTCTGCTATAATGTCTTACCAATTCGTTCCTGTAAACCCAAAACTAGTCAATCCGTACGGCGACTAGCGATCTCGGAATGTAAGGTGTATATTGAGAAGAATGACTTTATACCAATTGATAATGTTCTCGACAGTTTGACTCTCAAGCTTAATATTAAAGCCGTGAATTACGGTATCTATTGCCAATATTGTTTAACGAATTTACGCCTAAAGTACGAGGTATGACTGTCGCAATCAATAGGAGAAGCTATTGCCTTAGATTTGGGGCTTCCAAGGACGGTGGAATCGTTCTACAAGGGTTTGACTATCGACTTTGCTTTTCATACAGGAAACAAAACTGTTCGTCTGCTATAAATATACAGATTGGCTTCACTGGTACTAAGTATGATACTCGATACAGCGGGTTAGGTTATGGGAAGGTAAGGCATTCGGTAAAAAGTATGACTTTATAAAAATTGCTTATGTTCCCCAAGGAATTGTCGCTCTACTTTAATATTCA